>NC_092349.1:43147999-43326266 GCF_963676685.1 Mytilus edulis | reverse complement strand
TATCATGATTATATGCATGGATCTTTGGATATGCTTAAGAAATGTAGATGGCATTACTTATGTTATATATGATCTATAAATACCTCATATCATAAGATCATTGTTTCATAAAGAACAAATGTTACAGGCCATTCAATCATAATGATTATGTTTGGCAACACATGCTGTATGACCTTCTATGTTTACATACAATCAATGGTATACAAAGTTTCTAGTATACATGGTATAAACAAACAACATTTATGTTTTGTTATTGATTGCTGGTAAATTTGCATCCAGAGACAAAGATTTCATAAATACTAGGACGAGAATACTGTAACGTACATAAATATCCATATCATAGCTAGTTTATGTTTGAAAATCAACTTTTTGTAAATTGAAAGCAGATGCCTTTTATTAATTATAACTCAAAGTAAACAAATAAAAAAAACGACAAGAAGTAAAACAGCTGTACTTTTTTTCTTCATCTAAACAAACAATAAATTAAACTGGACGTCACCGAGTAAACAAACTCGAACAGTTCATCTTAACTGCAAATGTATCGATCTGATATTGAATCCTATCACGTTTGTGATTAAATAATTTTGAATTATAAACATCGTCTTTTATTTTTTCAAATGAGTTTGCTGAAAACGAAATTTATAAGTTGCAACACTAAACAGTATAGAATATACTTACTCTCTGATAACTATTCTCACATTTGCCATATCCGTTTTAAAATTTGAATACAGACAACCCTTTGTTTACTAAACAAATAATTTAACTGAGCTCGAAGGTATCAAAAATCAAAGGATATATAATAGTGAAATGACTAACCTTGCTGTCTCCGATTGCCAAATTTATTGGTGCAACGAATGCAATAAAAACGATGATAATATTCCTCACTGCCCATAAATTTCGTAAGAACCACGCCACTTTTTCTCGTATCATTTTTAACAAAACACGTGTATTGAATTAAATTAACTGGCACAAATGCGGTCAATAGTTCAACTCTTTGTGCTTATCAATATCGCATGTTGATAGTGTATTGAAATTTGTATTTTAAATCCAACACAGTAGGTCATGAAAAATCGGATAAGCTGTTGTTGATTTTTATTACATAATTATTGCCGAACAAGCACCGTTAGTTAGCTCATTTTTACAGCCCTACAAATACAGGACTAACACTGTCTGTTGCTGTCGCGTCCGCGGACAGATTGTTGTGTGTCTGCTCTCCACGAAAGAAAACTAAAGATCCGAATAGCTTTCAAATTCCAAATTTAAACATATATAAAAAGAATATGTGACATTGACTTATAGATAAAGCAAATTAAATTAAAAGTTTGAAATTCCCTGAAAGACTACTAGCTGCTTAATATGCGATCCTCTTGTAGCTTTTAAAAGCGAAATAAATTACGACAGAACTGTCACAATCTGACCAAAACTGTAGTGTTACAAATGTACTTGCATACATAACATGATAAGAGTTCTTCGAATGCTAAAAAAATATCCACTTAATCAAAAGCTCATTTATCTCAGTAGGTGCAAAATAAATGTAAGTAAATTAGGATTACAGTCACTGTGTTGAATACTCTATGATGTTTTTTATATACCCATAATATTATGCATTACAGGAGCCACGTGGTATAGTTTTTTTATGCAGCGTGTGATTAAACCTCCACCGTACATGTTTATGCAAAGTCACAGCTAGTTCCATATGACCTTTGACATACATTTTATGTTGTAAACTAAAATGTACACATATTTTAAGCATTTATAATATATCATTAGTTGATGAATTACATGCATTGTGTTTTTCGTGTTCATTGAACGATTTTTATTATTGAAACCTAAATCTTTTCAGAATTTTTTTATCAATCTTATAAACGTTTGGGGTTATAGTGTTTTCGTCACTTTTCTGTGCATTACCCGGCACATGATTTTTGTATGATGACACTGACTTATTCAATAAATATATACTGTAATTTCGATTTTTAGTTTGATTATTCATACCTTAAACTATGAAGCAAAAAAAAAAAAGCAAATCAAAGAATTCTCAGAAAATCCGAAAGCCTTAGGGTATAAGCCAATCCTTTCACGTTGCTCACGCAAGAAGATGTACTTATATATTACCGTTTATTTTCATGATTATCAAATATTGTGTGTAACTTTTTAAAAAGTGAAAATAGCATCTGAATCACTAAGCGGTATGTTTTATATTTTTAGTTTAAAATTATTTTAGGTGTTGAATATTTTTCTGAACATATCAAATTTGCTAAATTTTACCTAGTGTTTTCTTTTGTTTTACTAAAGGATATTTTAAAATAAGTTAACAATATATTTTATTATATTCATAATTACTCTAAATATCAGCACACCAATGTTAAATCTGCAAATTTGCCAAAGTAAATGTGTGTTTTCCCTCGACAGTATTCGAACTCATGCTGTTATGGTATCGAGGAAAACACTGTCTAACGCTCTAAGACTACTCCTGCACCGTGTCGGTCGCCCTAAACCACTCGACATATATAAACGAGAAAGTGTGGTTGAAAATTAGACAACTCTCCAACAGAGACCAAATGTAATAGAAGTTAAAAATACATTTTCACATCTGAAACTTTTTTCAAATTTCTCTTTCGAGATATTTTTCCATCTCTCCATTTCTTATCCTGTTTACAAGTGCATATCAGTAATCTTACTTTAACTAACATAAGTCAAGCTGTTAGTATCCTTGACATAAGTACTTTTAATCACGTGATAGAATTTATTGAGATAAGTACCACTTATAAAGACAACGGGTTCTTGCCAGTTCATTGAAGATCAATGACCTTCGTGATAAAGGTGTATATGGCTTCCGTTAAAGTAGGGTAAACTGCTACCTACTGTGTTTTAGTATTTGCACATGATATGCACTTGTTGTGATCTTACAGGGATGTGAAAAATAAGATAGATAATTATTGAGATGAAATGTAAAAAAATAATTAAATAAAAATAACAACACGGAACAATTGAACTGTTTGCAGCAACCACCCAAAACAAACTAGTATAATGGTAAAAAACATCTTTATTTTTTAATTACAGATTATCACTTTAGTCCAGATTAATGGATAAACTTTTACTTGAAGCCTTTCATCGATGATATACTGATAAGAATGCCGGCTTGTATTGATATTATAGCAATGTACGTGGTTTTGTGCCTTTTAAGCTGTTCCATAATATACAGTATATACTATATAAAAAAGCTTAGCATACTTTAATTCTAGCTGGTCCGTACCATTGTATTTGTCACGAGAGTATAACATTTTAAATTTCTAAACATGTTTAACCCTGCCGAATTTTTGCGCCTGTCCAAACTCAGGAGCCTCTGCCCTTTGTTAGTCTTGTATTATTTTTAATTTTAGTTTCTTGTGTATAATTCGGAGTTAAGTATGACGGCTATTATCACTGAACTAGTTTACATATAATATTTGTTATATACAGCTGGAGGACTCCTCCGGGTGCGGGTGTTTCTCGCTGCATTGAAGACCCATTGGTGGCCTTCGGCTGTTGTCTGCTCTATGGTCAGGTTGTTGTCTCTTTGACATATTCATCATTTCCAATCTCAATTTTTAGAAAGGTATAATTCAGTGCCGTCTATTGGATTAAGCTTAACTTGTTAATAAAAAATAACAAAGAACAAACTCTGGAAAAAAGTAGAATAAATGACTTGTTCCACCGAAATTTTTACAGGCTTGGGAATAGGTTAACGGTAGCCATAAGACCGATGATCGCAGAGTTGTTGCATTGGCAATTGTACCAAATCGTCTTTTTTTTTATATAAAACTTGGAATATTACAGGTATAATTACTGCTAATATAGTTATTTATGAGAGAGTTTTAAAATACTTTACTGAAAAGCTGAAATGAAATTATGAACATGATACGCATTTTAAAAATATGGTCATGTCATGCTTAATGGTACTAAGTTTGTTAATTCGTCTAGAATAAGCATTACAATTGATTGCTTTGAGAAACTGTGCTATTCGTTGCTACATTGCATGGCATTATTTATTACTGTTTTATGTGTACTTGGGTTTTTTTGTCATACATTTATAATACACGTACGTATGTTTGTTTTTTTCTGAACTGATTCTATCGTTTATCCTTTTTTGTACCCTTTTGTAAGTCCACAAACGAATTTAAAATGGGTAGGGTTTGAATGGTTACCATCTTCATGCGCATTCAAAGTTAGCATTTAGTTTAATTATTTAGAGAATGGTGTCTGCATAATTCATTCCTACCTATATTCAGTTCCATGTCGATTTATAAAACATAAACACAGACTCAAGCTGGCAGCCATTTTGAGCAGCCATGGCAATCAAGATTATAGCCACCCTTTTCGAGCATTTTAAGACACATGACTATAATTTGAAAACCATATCAGTTTTGCTAACCACAATATACATCTTTTGTTTTTCTGTCGTTGGATTGTTGTCTTATTGACCCCTTTTTCATTGCATCGTAATTTTTTTGTTAGTTTGTGCAAATTTACAGTGATACCATGATTATTCGTTCCCTATTATAACAGTCTGATACGGCCTTACATAGAATACCGATATACTGACCTGCACTTGTTTTATGACAATATGAAACTATATGTCCTGACCTGAATGTCTTGCATATGAATACAAGGACGACCTCTTTGATAATATAATAAGAACTATGACACAGCTGGTGTCAATCTTACAGCTTTTGTCATGACCGAATGAATGTTGCATACCAATTGGATGTTGAAACCTTATAAAAGTGAAAACGAGGGCTACAATTACTTCTCTTCTCAAAGTTTACATTTTCTATATGCTTGATTCAATATGCCGACTTCAGTTGCAGTGAAAATTAACACGTGACATTGTAAATTGTTGGTGACTGTGTTTGGTTCGACTTCACTTTCTATTTATATACACCAATTGACATAGATATGCCAGACATATATGCCAGTGGATTTAGCAAACAAAATTAAATGTATATGTCGTGTACATGTTATTATTTTGTACAGGTTATTACTTGTACAAAATTTTCATACAAGTAATTACTTGTATGATGCCATCATACAGGTTATTACTTGTATAAATATAATTGTACAAGTAATAACCTGTACAAATTTTGTGGAGAAAAAGATAATAACTTGTACAAATCATTATTTTATATTGGCCTATTTGAAGTTCACAACAAATTGTTTCCCTTTTAACATATAATTCATTACTTTGCCTAAAGTTATAAACTCTCAATATGTGAGTACATTTAACATATCAAGTATATGAGCAAAACTGTTCATTTAAGTAGTCAAAACTAAAGTGCAGAGATGGAAAACAGTATAGAAAAGAAATTTAATGATGAAATAATTAAATTGTGTGATGACAATAATAATTCTTCTAATAATTCATTATTTACACGTGAAAGATACAGAGAGACTATTGGGAATGTAAAGAAAGCAAAATTAAGTTCCAAAAAGACTGCTCTTCAAAGATATTTCTTAAGGCAATATGATATTTTGAGTGTAGCAGGCATTGAAAAACTCATTCGCAAAGGCGACATTTTTTTTTTACTATTGTACAGTAGATGAACTTTATCCATTAACATTAGAACTGCACATTCTGGAATTGGCCATGGAGGCATCCACAAGACATACAAGGAGTTAATAAAACAATTTGCCAATATCAGCAGAGAATTTATCAGAATTTTCATTCAGATGTGTGAACAATGTATTTTGAAGAAAAGTCGTACTGCAACCACAAAATTAGTTGTTCGTCCTATCACTTCTACAGACTTTAATTCCCGTTGTCAAGTAGACCTTGTTGACTATCAGTCATTTCCAAATGGAGAATACAAGTGGATCATGCACTACCAGGGCCACTTTTTTCTACTTATGGGATCTCCACATATACTGCAAAGTGATAATGGAAGGGAATTTACGGCTATTGTAATTACAGAACTTAAACATGTTAAACTCATTTGGCCAGAGCTGAAATAAATGAATGAAGGGTACCAATTTATTTTTGCGTTTAACGACCATGTCACTTTGCACCAGAAGTCCGTATTGACGTGGAATCTAGCTGTTTAGCTAAATTTGCATAAGATGTCACATGAGCTTATGTCATTACTTTGCGTCCTTCGTTCATCTGTAAACTTCTAACATTTCAACAATAATACTGATAAACAAAAAAACAAACACAATATAAATTTCAAAAAATACGAAAGATAATGAGTTGTACAAGTTATTATCTTTTTCTCCACAAAATTTGTACAGGTTATTACTTGTACAATTATATTTATACAAGTAATAACCTGTATGATGGGGTCATACAAGTAATTACTTGTATGAAAATTTTGTACAAGTAATAACCTGTACAAAATAATAAAATGTACACGACATATATACCGATGTTTATTTATTGTGAGTTTAATGTAATATCGTTTGCTTGACTGCTGTTTGCTGGACGTCCAATGGAAAATATTTGAACCATTTAAAAGAAAGCAAAATAAACAAGTTTTATAGCTATGCCAATAATACAACCGCCATTAAACTTTCAAAAGTTAAACTAGCTCTGAAAATTAAACACACCGCATAACGCACCGACCGTTTCTTAGCCTACATGGTAATGCCAGTAGGGAGAACGTTGGCCTTATCCGTATACCTAAGTAAAAAAAAAAGTCAACCTTTGGTTGTATCAATGATACAACTTGTCAAGCAGACGTTCTTTCATTCCTGGATCACACATTGATTGTTCATAGAAAAATTATCATATAAACCAGTCCCAGCAATGTTATAACAGCTACAGGAGAAAACTCAGTATAATTACAACAACAAACAACAAGATATATTACTATAATTATACATGACATCTTAGTCTAAGTAGGAAAGATGTAATACGCTAAACGCATGCATCAAGAAATTTATGGAAAGAATTACGACTTGTACAACAGAACAATATCTCAATTTTGTTTTATTTTCTTCTTAGTAAAAGTGTAAAAAAAGAAAAACACCAGATCTGTCAGTACAAAAGTTATGTTACAACTTTCAGAACAAAGTCAATGATAATCTTATTTAATAATTATGCACACACAAACACAAAAACAAATTAATTTAAATTCACACACTCACACAAGTTTTTAAGAATAGAGAATTATAAGTCTCACTCTTTCGAAGTATATTAACCACAGTGACTTTTATACAACACTGAAGTACTGGTCCATTATTCATTTTTCGACTTTTATTCAGGTGAGTACACCATATACAAAAATTAGATAAAGCTATATTATGTTGTATATAGGGCGTGTGAATATATCAGTTTGACATAACTGGAACATGTCACGGAAGATTAAAAAATAGACCAATCAAAAGTAGTTGACGTGCTTCTTTTGAATTTTGCTGCAGTTTCCTTATTTTGATAAGAATATATTCTATAAATTAAACCACAAGTGAAATTTAATTTCGTAAGGACATCATTTTTTTGTACGAATATTTATGCGTTATGACTTCAGAAAGTGTTATAGCATTGTTAATTTTAGCATGTTTTTCATTTTTAAATGGAGATTTGTCAATGCATTCAACCAAGTTAAAGCGTACGCATGATTTTTCGATAACGGATATTATTTCCGAAGAAAATACAACAAGGATTCATCTGGAAAGATATTTACTAAATCTTGATAATGAATTTGCCGTTTTGAAAAACGAAATACAGATTACAAAGCGGATGGATATTAAACGCGAGCAAGAGATGCAGAACCTAAGAAGTGAATCCGCCGTTTTTAAACAGATTTTGATGACACTTAAAGAAGAAATTTACGACATACGTGCAGAAAATAGACAGCTTCGATCTGACCTTGGTGCATGCCAAAATGCAACTCAAAAAGTAAACGACGACTTAATTGTTTTGAAACATTCAGACAGTATGATGAACTTAGTTACCGTCGGACATCTTCAGAACGAGGTTACCGTAGTCGCGTCAAAAATTGCACCATTGGTAGATCATATCAAAAACAGTAGCATATATGTGACAAATTTACAGGCTGAGATAAAAGCGGCTAACACACGTATAAATGAGCTGAATAAGAGTTGCAGCGACGATCAATTATTTCCACGCTCAGCGTACCATTTCATTGAAGATCAGATTAAGATTTTAAACGTTACTGGTATGTACTGTATGAGTATACTTTACTCACATTGGTCGTTTAATTTTCAGGGTAAATGATCGTCATTTAAAAATATTGAAATAATTCTACCAGTATTGTACTTCTCTAATTTGTTTTGCGTATTAAGTTTTAATTTGTGAAGTTTTAACAAGAAAACAATAAAATTATCAGTGTCAGTGAAAACATTCCAGAAAGCTAGTCATGAAGCTTTAAATTCTGGAATTCTTCTGTTAAAATTGGCTTGTTGTGTGTTCTGATAAAGTCTCTGAGTATTTTGTTATATATATTCTAGTCTGTGAGTCCGTCAAATTATTCCGTCAATTCAAATACATTTATTTTTATCTATGTAAAGGCTGTGGTTTAAACCTTGCTAGATAATAAAAAACCTCCCCATCTCCTTAGGCCCACACAAACTCTGAGTTATATATACTTTACTAAGAACGCTTGGGACCAATTTTGTTTTGCAATAGTTTGGAATCAGCATTCACATGTTAATAAACATTCATATGTTCATAAACTTTCACAATTTATTTCTTAACTTCGTATATGAAAATCGTCCTGAACATGCATGAAATATTTGCCACTGGACGTTAAGCAACTCACAATCAATCGTATTTGAAATAGTCATATGTATTGCAAATGATATCACGGAAGATTTATGACTCGTATATACAATCTCAAAAGATATTTAAAATTAAGAATACCATTTTTATGTAAGCACCTATTTATTTTTAGTCCAAGATAACAGTAACATCATAAAATCTACAATACCAGGTATTGAATCAAGAGTAGGGAACCTCACCAAACTCCAAAACGAGACTACAGATCATATTGAAAACGAGATTGCAGAGTTAAATCATACAGGTTTGTAGTGATCATATTAGCAGAAAGATTGGTACTGCTTCCCTGCAAATAAAAGCGAAAACAGGAAACGTCGACGGGAGGATTTCACGACTTTGACGTCTATAAAGCAATTACACGATCGAAAAACAAACAAAATAATATTAGGTGACAATATATTGAATTGCTTCATTCTAAAATTGGAGTATCGTACACAGTTAAAGTAATGTAAATTGTATCAATCAAATTAAGGTCATCACTCAAGAAATTTTAAAGTCGCCATCATGAGCTGATTGACCATTATGACAAAAGTGTGTCAGAAATCATATCTGGTATTCTTCCTCAGTCATAATAACCTTCCATCATTACCGAGATGAACAAAGAACTAACAAGACGGGTGTCGTATAAGGTGCATAAAATGCTTACCTTTCCGGAGCACCTGATTTCACTCTCGGTTTTTAGTGGAGTTCGTGTTGTTTCTTTCTATTATTATTTATAGCTGCTGATGTAAATGTCCCTTGGTTTTGTGAGTCTTCGATTACTCCTTGGTTTTGATTGTTATTGTCTTGTTCACAATGAAAAAAAAATATAAAAGCGTTTAAGAATTTAAAAAAAAGATATGAGTATAAATAAAAGCAAATTAACATCAAAATATGACCGACGAAAGAAGCAACACGGTGAATTAATATTTTAATCTTGTCAATCAATTTTTTTCTTTTAATGTTTTTTTTTCCAAAATACAATTTTAATTTATTATGAATAGACAAACAATATAACATAAAATTTTCTAGAAACTTTTTTTTTCTAAAAATGCGTATTTTTCAGTTGCATTGAGCTCGTGTGCAGCTAATGGCAGTTACTCACAAGGAGACGTAATTCACTTCCCACATACTATTAGTTCAGCAGGAATTTCTAGCTTGAGTACGTTCTCAAGTAGTGGAGTTTACACCTGTGAGATTCCGGGATTATATTTTGTTTCCGTCTACATTATGTCTTATTCCCAGTTTGCATCATTCTACATTCTTAAAAATGAAAAACAACTCACGCATGTCTACATAAAAGGAAGTGACGCATTTGGCGCCAGAAGTCATTACGCTACCGGAACTTCTGTACAGGCTGCACATCTCGAGGCCGGAGATACTATCGTCATCAAGGCTGCAAACCAAATGTACGTGTATGGAAATCCTCATTCCTGTGTCACAATTTTCAAATTGAAATAAATGTTTCTTCTTATGTGTTTTATTTAAATTTGCCAGTCAAGGGCAAACAACTGAACATTTGGTCGTTGCATGCTCCATTTCACACACTGAAGTACCGACTGTTTCCTTGGCTTGAGTTTGAAAGTTGCTGTGATGTGATATTTTTGTCAGGCGTAATTTTTAAACTTGAATGACGAGTCAAATACTTGATATCTTGCAAGAATATGTGGAAAAAAGAATAACATTTTTATAGCTTGGCTTTTGAGTTTTCTTCAGTCTATAAATTACGTTTAAGTGAATGCTTATGTTTTACTTTCTTAATGTTTGGGTACGAGAAAACTTAGCGTAACAGTGTTGGTTATTTATGTTCCTGTAAATAATTTGAATAAATCACAATTCATTGCAATAACTGTCACGTTTGCATTGCCGTTGCAAAAAAACGTTGGTAAATTAAACAAGATCATATTTGATATTTCGATTTTGTATTTCTTTTTGGGTTTCATTCATATTCACTGTAAAAAAAAAAAGACAGTTGATACCAAGGGGACATTCAAAACGAACTTGTCAACGCCATGACAAAAAGAAACAAAAACGAAAAATGACGAAATCACAAATACATTTTGTAAGTTCTCCAAACAGATTATAGAAACAACAGACTTACTCTCACTGGCCCAGTAATTTTGCTAAGTAGTATAACTCTAATAAACTGCCATATCAAAATCAATATTTCCTGGTCATGAACAATCGCTGAGTGTTGGCTTGCTTATTGAGTTCTACTTATTATCAGCAATACAACCAGTGTAAATGGAGGAACTTCTTACTCTTTAGGAACAGCAGATTATTTTCGCAAAGTTCATGTTGGAGAATTAACTTATTACACAACTATGATAGATTGAAACGTTTTTCTCATTGGAGAAATAGTTGATTTTTAACATTTTGCTTTCGTTTTTTCTAAGATTAATTTAAAAAGAAAAAAAAAGATTATGCAGTAAGACAAGATCTACCAACAAGAGAAATGCAAAAATCATCACTTATTCTTTATTGTAGCTACATATAACCCCCTTTTCGTATATGATGATTTTTATCATTTTTTACTAATTTTGCTAATAATCTTGCAAACAATGATAGATAGATATATAGAACAAGGACTCCAACTTTGTCTAAAAAGCTAAAGATTTATTTACAGCTGATACCGCAGTATTCTCTCAATCGATTTATGACTTTTAAACAGCGGTATACTACTGTTGACTTTATTCAGAAATTATACAGATACCTAAAATGATAAAATCACAACCCTGCAGTGGCGCCAGACTATCTTCCTTTGATGTCGAATGCATGTCAAAAACAAAAAATTACGAACATGAAAAGGTTTACTAAATACAGATATTGAATATGATATAATAATTTTATTATATTCAAAATGACAAATTTTAAAGTAATTTATCAATTAATGGTAATTATTGTTCATTGGTATAATTACTGTAACAGATTATTTGACACATAAATGCAATGAACCTAAACTACGTTTTAGATTTATTAAAAACATTTAACGCCCAGTACATTTAGAAATCCATAAATAATATGAATATTTCGAGTTCTATCCCTCCAGATATCTATTTGTCAGATATTTTAATAATTCCTTCAAGAATTCGATTCTTATTCTACATAAAAGCCTTAGTGCTCCTATTGTCTAATGTTTATACATGTATGCCAGAATCCCCTCTTTTGAATTTGTAAAAGTCATATTTTATTCTCAAAATTGATTTTGGGTAAAAACAAAATGTTCCTCAGCTAACTTTGAGGTCAAATTGCATGGTCTATGTGTACATACATGTACAAAAGACGATGATTTTACAATATGCTTCAATCTCAATAGAATCGTTTAGAGTTTTGAAGACGTCTGACAGACAAAATTAATGACCAGTCACCGATGCAAAACATGTTTAACCCCGTCGCATTTTTGCGCCTGTCCCAAGTCAGGAGCCTCTGGCTTTTGTTAGTCTTGTAAGATTTTTAATTTTAGTTTCTTTTATATATTTCGGAGTTTAGTATGACGTCAATTATCACTGAACTAGTATACATTTTTGTTAGAGGCCAGCTGAAGCACTCCTTCGGGTGCGGGATTTTCTCGCTGCATTGCAGACTCATTGGTGGCCTTCGTTTGTTATCTGCTCTTTGACCGGGTTGTTGTCTCTTTGACACATTCTCCCTTTCCATTCTCAATTCTAAAAGTTTCTAAATAAAAGGATATAACGTAAGACAGTCAATGTAGCACTGAGTAGGACATGGTAGAGATTATAAAAGCTTAAATCTTCCAACCATTTTAGCAGTCGCATGAATGTGTTTGCCTGGAGTGCAAAAGATCTTGGTTCGAACCCCGGCCAAGTATAAAGACACAATTCAAAATTTGTTTTTGCTGCTTTATATGTTAAGCACGTGGCATTGACAAGTAAGTGATGGCACATTTAACTTTCGACTCCTTGCGTGGTTCAACAAAGAAGGGTTAATATTCATGTATCATTTACTTTTTTTCTCGTCCTAAATATGCCTTTGGATTTGCCACTGAACTTAAAGAAGTAATCTATCACCATCCTCTTCAATATCCCTATTTTGTTATTGATCAAAGCCTGAACAAAATGTCCTTAATACTATCGAATGTAATAGTTAACCATAGCAAAACAAGTACAAGCGACCCAATAATACAGAATACCATCTCATTACATTCTCGCATGCGCAGTGACTTGATTATTATGAAGACGTGGTGTTGACAACTGGAGATTCCATAATAACCCTATTAGTTGTGTAACAAATTTCTGGGAGCAAACCTCGGTTAGGATATCGATGACAGGAAAAACTAGAGGCACTAAAGAGCCTGTGTCGCTCACCTTGGTCTATGTGCATATTAAACAAAGGACACAGATGGATTCATGACAAAAATTGTGTTTTGGTGATGTTGATGTGTTTGTAGATCTTACTATAGTACTGAACATATTTGCTACTTACAATTTTCTCTATCTATAATAAACTTGGCCCTTTAGATACAGAGGAAAACATTTTGTAAAAATTTAAAAAAAATTACCAAATTAATGAAAATTGTTAAAAATTGACTCTAAAGGGCAATAACTCCTTAAGGGATCAACTGACAATTTTGGTCACGTTGACTTATTTTTCGATCTTACTTTGCTGAACATTATTGTTGTTTACAGTTTATCTCTATCTATTAAAGTATTCAAGATAAAAACAAAACAAAAACAAAATTCTTTAAAGATTACCAATTGGGGGCAGCAACCCAACAACCAGTTGTCCAATTCATCTGAAAATTTCATGCAAGATAGATATTGACTTGATAAACAATTTAACCCCATGTCAGATTTGCTCTAAATGCTTTGGTTTCAGAGTTGTAAGCCGAAATCTACCTTTTACCCCTATGTTCTTTGTTTAGCCATGGCAGCCATCTTAGTTGGTTGGCTGGGTCACCACACACATTTTTTAAACTTAATACCCTAATGATGATTATGGCCAAGTTTGGTTAAATTTGGCCAAGTAGTTTCAGAGAAGAAGATTTTTGTAAAAGATAACTAAAATTTTAGAAAAATGGTTAAAAATTGACTATAAAGGGCAATAACTCCTTAATGGGGTCAACTGACCATTTTGGTCATGTTGACTTATTTGTACATCTAACTTAGCTAAACATTATTGCTGTTTACAGTTTATCTCTATCTATAATAATATTCAAGATAATAACCAAAAACAGCAAAATTTCCTTAACATTACCAATTCAGGGGCAGCAACCCAACAACCGGTTGTCGGATTCATCTGACAATTTTAGGGCAGATAGGTCTTCACTAAATTAACAATATTGCAATGTCAGATTTGCTCTAAATGTTTTGGTTTCAGAGTAATAAGCCAAAATCTACATTTTACCCTTATGTTCTATTTTTAGCTATGGCTGCCATCTTGGTTGGTTGGCCGGTTCACCGGACACAATTTTTTAAACTAGATACCCCAATGATGATTGTGGCCAAGTTTTATAAAAATTGACCCCGTAGTTTCAGAGGAGAAGATTTTTGTAAAAGTTAACAGACGACGATGACGACCGACGACGACGACGGACGCAAAGTGATGAGAAAAGCTCACTTGGCCCTCTGGGCCAGGTGAGCTAACAAGAAATGTAAACTAAAAAATCCTGCAAAGTTTAAACCGAATAATTCAGTCGCTTTATCCACCTGTCCTACGGAGGCCACATCTTGCAAATGAAAGAATCGATCATGGGGAGGAACTGAATTATTCGGGTAGTACCAGTTGTAAAATTATATGCCTGTTTTCTGTATTATGATGAACTGTAGGTGACAACGACTTATTAATTCAAATCGTAAACGGAAACAACACATAACACAATGAATCCAAATATATTTTATTCAAACGGAAACCAAACATGGAATAATAATTACGCATTTGAATAAAACTAAAATACAACTGATTCACCATAAAACACGCACATGTCAGTAACATGCAATTCTAAAATCTAAAGTCTTTATGTTTTAATCACGGCTTTGCAGCGTTATGTTATACTACTTTTCCAAAGTTTAAACCGTGGGTGTTCCCAATCAAGGGTATTCAAGATGAAAATGTCCTATGCAAGGGCATCAGTTACTTCGAGTGTCTTTCAAATCAATCTAATTAATATGTAGATATGTGTTTTTGTTATGCTAATATGAGCTTCGACGAGTGAGCTAGTTACTACAGATCTGAATTTAAACAAATTGTTTTCAAAGTTGACCTTTCGGTATTGGTCGTACAATTTTGTTCAATTCCAAATACTGACCTTCTTATGTGAATACAACTCTTCTTATGTATATACCACTCCACGTCATCCATTTTTACATATGAACTTTCTGCCCTTATCAAAGGACACTTACTTTGCAGACCGTTTTCTTACGTAGAAAATGATGGATTAAACATATTTTTATAGCTAGCTAAACCTCTCACTTGTAAATTGTATGTTAGACATTTCTTTTAATTACATTGATCTATATCTTTTTGTAAAGCATTTCAACTACATGTAAATCAAACAATCGCAAATACCAGGATTGATATGTAAAATTTATGTTTAAGATACCATTGAAGTGTCACGTTAATATAATAAAATCAAAATGTCTACATTATGATACATTTTTTACGGGGTTTTCGGAATGCTGTATATATTGTTTTGATTATTATTGACGAAAATATAATGGACATTTAAAGGCCTTTCAATAAAATTTTGTTGTTAAGATAAATATCAGTCAATTTTGAAAGTGTTTAAACTATGGTGTAAAATAATTTATTACAAAGTTACTTATTTACTAGTGTCTTAAGTTCATTTTAATCTATTGATAGTTATCAAAGGTACCAGGGTTATAATTTAGTACGCCAGACGCGCGTTTCGTCTACATAAGACTCATCAGTGACGCTCAAATCAAAATATTTATAAAGCCAAACAGGTACAAAGTTGAAGAGCATTGAGGATACAAAATTTCAAAAAGTTGTGCCAAATACGGCTAAGGTAAGAACGGGATAATAAATTTGAGAATGGTAATTGGGAATGTGTCAAAGGGACAACAACTCGACCATATAGCAGAAAATAGCCGAAGGATTAACAAAACTAACAGGGTAAAACATGTAAAGTGAGATCTCATCCTCAACCAAAATCTCTAGCTAGTGTAAAAAAAAAACAACACACACAGCAATATGCAGAGTAAAACTCTGTTAAAAAGAAGTCCGAGTACGATGTCAGAATAGGTAACAAAAGAAACTAATCCAAATTATAATAATACATAAATTAACAAAGGACTACTAGTAGTTACTAGCATGCCAGCACCAGACCTCAAATAAACTGAATGAAAGATTATGTCTTCATCCTATAAAAATCAAACACAATCCCCCCCGTTAGGGATTAAGTATGATACTATGATACTAATTTTATGAATCTTAAACGATACTACAGACACTGATTCGGATTCGCTACTCCCAACAATGTCTGTTTAGAACTAGTATTTCAAATCGCTCTCAAAACTTTCCCAAAAAATAATCCTGTCTTCTTCGTTTTCTGGATAATCAAGGTATGTGTCATCGTTCATTACATACTTCATTTCGCGAGGAATATTTCTAATATCAGTTCTCAGTAATTGAACAATTATTATGCTATTTCTTCCTTGTCTTGAGACCACTATATCCTCAAGCGCTATATTAAATTCATACATACACCATTTTGACCCGAGAAAATTATTTGTTAGAATGCAAACACATTTTCTACTATTGTGAATAGCATTTGTTATATTCTCAGCAATGGCACTTCCTGCAATAAAGTCCCTGTGGTGAATGCATAAGCGCAATCCTTTCTGTTTCTCGAGAAAGTCTATCATATAATCTTTCGGGAACCACCTATCATTTTCGGAATAAGAAACGAAAGCGTCGAATTGAAAATTGCCATCAGTCTTATCGTGATCTATACCATATTCTCCTTTTAAAATGTAATAAAAGTATCGCAATTTCCATCGGTATCGGTAAATAATCATAGAACAAATACTTCCGAGAAAGATAATAATTCCGATTGTCACCGAAACAATCACTCCAACATATGAATAACAATTCTTTTTTAAATGCAAGTTTGCTTCAAATATATTAATTGATTTACGCAAATATATACATGAATAATTACCAAATCCTTTAAAGTACTGTCTATGCATCGCAAGCCATTTCAAGAAAATCATTGAATCGCATGAACACTCAAATAGGTTATTGGACATATCTATTGTGATATTCAAATGAGAGGCTTTTTCAAGTAAATTCATTCCCTCACTAGATAGATATAATATCTGATTCCATCTTATATCAATAAAGTTGAGATCTTTCATATGATTAATAGAAATATTCCAATCCGTCAGTAAATTGTGGTCTAATAGAAGAGTTTTCAGTTCAGATGCTTTGAACAGAAAATTCTGAAATAAAATCGATATTCGATTCGATGACATGTTAAGAAACTTCAAATTTGTTTGATTTTCAAAAATAAAAACAGAACTGTGATCATGGAAAATGTTGGAATACCCGAGTAGATTGTTGTCGATTCCTAAGTATTGGAGGTTTACTAGGGAACCAAAAATATAGCTTGATATATCATCAGCTCTGTTATTTGACAAATCAAGATATTCAAGCTGTGTCAAATTGCATATTGGGCCTGTGAAAGAGTAAAGCTGATTGTTTCGCAATGATATATGCTTCACTGTTGGTGTACTGAAATACATTGATGGTATACTGTCTCCTTTTTTTGCACTTTCCATAATGATCTTTTCTGTTTTTGGAGGAATTATTGCAAGTTGGATTTTGTAGGATCGTATGGAATGCACGCTGTTACCAAATGGCTGTTTTTGTTTTTGTTTGTAAAATATGACATTTCTTCATTTTGATTCCAGTCAAACATATTTTCATTTTCCAGAATAGGAAGTCTATCACATATACAGTGTGAAGTTTCATGAAAATATTCAGTACAATACCAGGAATGTTTTGACTGCGACATCTGATGTCTATTTTGAAAACTCAAATCAACAGCTTTTATACCAGTCAATCTAGCAATGTCAAAATAAGCATATAACAGGCTATTATTTAAACTTGGAATTATTATTAATTATGGATTTTTCATAATTTCCTGTGCTTGAAATTTCTAGTAAATTCCATGCTTATTCTGTACTTCAATGTTCTGTGCTGCGCACAACACTTTCTTTTACATAAAAGATAGTACATTTTCAATAGAATGTACTGTGCCGTGCACAACACTATCTATACAAAATACATTGTATGGAAAGTGTTATGAACTGCTCAAAACATCATAACACCAAATAAGCATGGAATTTATTAAAAATTTCCAGCACAGAAAATTTTGCAAATTCCATAATTAAAAATAATTCCAAGTTTAAATAATAGCCTGTTATATCTAGAAGCAACCCATCTATTATCTCTAGCGCTGAAATAGCACAGAGACTGCGGGAGATGCCGTGGTAAAAGGATATCAGTTTCTTCCAGATTATTTCCATCGAGAAATAATACCTCAAGCTTTGTAGAATTCAAAGGTTTGATAGCATCGACAAATAACACGGTACTTACTGATCTTTCACATTCAAGATAACTTGCTTTTAGTATGCGAATTGAAGTATATGGTAGATCATTCGTCACATTTCGAAACCCACACATGTGAAGTCTTCGATGATATAATATATCAAAATACTGCAATTTAGTTAGCTTTTGTAGTGCATCCTTTTCAAAAACAGTAAGAGCAAAGTGATCAATTCTGCGCCATTCTGTTGTAGCTGATATGTCGAGATGTTCCAGATTGGGAAAGTTGTCAAAGTATTATCTGCTTACGATACCTTTTGCAGCGATTCCCGTTATTTTCAGGGAAGTGAGATGTTTAAGAGTAGAAAATCCCTTGCCAAACGTTATATTTTTAACTTTGAAGTGAAGAAAGATCCTGAAATACTTGGTCTGGACAATAATAGCTTTTATATTCGTTTGAGTTGTTTGAAATATCTAAATATTTCAAATATTTTAGATTTTGAAATACTCCAGGGTAATACGTATCATCATCTAGTGACAATAAATTGCTCGTTAAATTCAAGCTGATAATATTGTTTGAAGTAGAAAACGGAACCAATTTACCATTCCTTAATTTTGAAATCTTATTTTGTGCAAAGTCTAAACATTTCAGCCTCGGCGGTAAATATCTATCGCCAGGGAGATACGTGCGCGAATTGTATCTCAAATTTACCGACACATCTCTTCCGTCAAAATATGGAGATTTTATTAAATTTCATGTGGAACAGTCGGCTAATATTCCGTCCGATATGTCTAAACATTTGCATTTACGATTTGTAGAACATCCATCATAGAAGGTTGCATTCTTTCCATTTACTTTGTAATTCATCAATAATTGACCTTGTTTGATACCAGGCTTGCATAGTATCAGGACTTGTTCGCAATAAAAAAACAAACAAAGTAAATATATGACTGTAAAGTTCCATCTGAAATAGTAAAATTATTGTCAAGTTAACCCACAAAAAAAATCCAAAAAGCAAAAACATTGTATTACTAACGTACTTGACACTGATCTCCTATACAACAATGAAGCTTTCCTGTGTATATAGTTTTCACAGTTGGATCATCATTCTATCAATGAATATTAACAAATATACTTTGGCCTTTTTTAGTCTTGTATGTTTTTTTTTTAAATTTTAGTTCATTTATATGTTTGGAGTTCAGTTTGAATTTCATTTCATTGAACTAGTTCACATTTTATCTAGGGGCCTGCTGAGTCCCACCTCAGAGTGCTGGATTTTCTTGCTGCGTTGAAGGCCCATTGGTGGTCTTCGACTCTTATTTGCTATTTGGTCGAGTTGTTGTGTCTTTGACATATTCCCCATTTCTATTCTCAATTATATTGATTAGAGCACGACTGACGAGTTTTAAGTAAAAAAAACACTCGTATACGTACCAAAAATGTGAGGCTTATATTTGATGAGTTGATTACTTGTTGATTTATGCATCATGGTGCTCTATATAAAAATGGATTTACAATGTAGTAATTATGTAAAGTTCAATAAATTATAAAATACTCGAGTTTTTTTCTAATTATCTATATTTTTCTATTGTTACAAGTGTGGACACTAATCAGTGTGGATAGTATGTTTGGATGTTTGACAGTGTTTTGTATGACAAAAGAAGTTCTATGTTTTTTCCATAGGGTTCTATATTATCAACTGTGTTGCACAATATGACAACCAACCTGAGCATTGGTAGAGTTGTTTATTTAATATTGAGTTTTTTATGTTCAAAACCGGCATGGAAAAGACCCTAATTGCATTAATTGCCAAATGATTATGATAGAATATGTTCCACATCTTTGATTTTGGATACATTTTGAATCTAGGAGAGGAACACATAACAGGTTCATTTTTTCATGATGTGATTTTTTTTTATATGGGAGATGGTATCTGAGAAAATTATTATTTGTATGGTTCTATTTATATTACTTTGTGTAGTCATCATGATCATTAGTAAAAGATTTCGTTTTAATGTCGAAATTGTTTCTCAGATTAGAAGACATTTAATTTTTTTTTAGGAATTAATTTACTCAGTTTAGAAGACATTAATAATGACAATGCCGGACATGATGCTTGGGGCTAGAATATAGATGAGCTAGAGAGTAAACTTCTGTGTTATTTTATATTAGTTATTTGAAAATATTTCCTCAAAAGCAGGTCATAGCGAAAAAAAAATTGGCCAGTATGAAAATGATATCGACATCAAAAGAACCTTTGTGAGCATGCTTCAAAGACTCATAAAAAATATAACAGCTACAGAAGTCATCTGATAAAATTTCAAGTGGATATGAACATCTACATAATATGTCTAAAGATCTAAAAAGTTATAGTATTCAATATGAAAAAGGTATTGCAAAAATATTCTCTTTGCAATTCATTTTGTGATATGGATACAAATATAGGTAATACAAATACAGTAAGGCAGTTTTGTTGTGGTATGAAAGTGTATTGTATTAATTAAAAATTGCTGTAAATTCACAAAAAAAATAAGAAATAAACAAATGAATGATAAATGTTGAACATGTACAATGAAATATAGTTTTAGAATTCAATTAGGCCAAATTGACCTTATAAATTTTGGTCTTTTTTTAACATACTGGATGACAATTTACACTCAGGACTACGGTGTCATGTAGGCAGTATAGATGTATAAAATAAAGTGTAACATAACAATCAGGCATCATATTGCTAGTAGCTAGAGTAGCGTTGTTTGGTAAATTTGTGTTTTTTTTATAAATTTGGCTAATGAACAAAAATGTTTGATTCAAATCTAAATAAAATGCTATTATCTCCCTATTACTTACATTGTACATAAAATGGATACTACTTTGATAATTCCTTGTACGTACATGAGAGTTATCTGTCAAATCTTTATTTCCAAATGAATGATTTGCATAACAATGAACTGAGCTCAAAGCAAAGCACTTTCATAATACACTTGGACAAAGAGTTCAATCCAGTGATATACTTTGTTCTACAGGTCCTTCATAAACATCCATCGACCAAAACCATATCTCAATAACATGCCATACTATGTATACATGGTTGGATTAGAAGTCCTGAAGTGAAAGACATGAATTTTATTATTGTAATTTAAGTATAAATACCGGTTAAAACTTTCACAAATTTGTGGTAAAAGCATTCAGTATCTATCAACTATCAATCACTTCATGCACAAATTGATATAGGTTGAGTGCCCCTCTGTTGGAAATAAGAACATACATGTATCTCCACCTAATTTTAGTTAACTGATGAAGAAACATTCAAAACTATAAAATTTTATCTTAGACTTGTGAGTGTCTATTTACCATCACCACTGAATCAATAATATATGTAAACATATATAAGAGTGAAATTGACAAACATACATGTATATAAGACTAAAACTGACATTCGGACTTTACTCCACCTTCATTTCTCAAGTCGATGTTCAAATCTGACTTCATGATATATCCCTCTGATAGACTAGCCACAACGAAATACCAGTTTTAAAATGATAGGTGAAACCTAAATTTTAAACGATATATTCTAAATATTGCTAATACATTTCATAATAATTCTTCTCAAAAATTTGCTATATTTTTCATTAAGGTCTTTCCTTTTTCAAAAGGGAAAAACCTTACTGTATTTCTTGTTTATTATTATTATTCTTCCGCTAAACTTTGACAAATTTATCTGCGTTAACCGTAAGACGTGTCGCTTTCATGTTCACACTTTGTATCGGTGTCATGAATACCTATCCGGAACTCACCCTGTGAGTCGAAAAATTTTGTCGGTTCGGAGTAATCCCTTCGAAACCCAAAAACCTTGTTATCGTTCCAACACCGTAACCGTAAGAGGTAGAAAAAAAGGAAGGGTGAAATTTGTTCAGGACCCGACCTTGGTTTTTCATTACATTTGGATCGAAAAGATTCAACGACTCATTAGTAGGGTTATGTCCCTATTAATATTAACCGGTGTCGGTTGGCCACCAAAACTCTGAAACCGTAAGTCGTAGACACCTAGGATCTTCACCATTCATCATCAATTCATGTGACTTTGACCTTGACCTTTGACCTAACACCTTGTTAGCGGATAATCTCAGCAACCTCAATACTTTCAGAAGTGTTGTATAGTGGAAAATGTTTGGGTCATTAATGCGCAACTTTGTTACATTTTGACCGAAGAGATTTGACCTTTCTGTAAGGGGCATAACCCCTGTTTTAGGTTTCTGAAAAGAGAAAATCAGCTTTTACTATATAACCGAAGATCCTAGACCCATGGGGTCTTCAGCAATGACATTTTGGGACTAATGACCTTGACAAAGGTCAAAGGTTAAGGTCATGTCCCATAAAACGAATGATGTGTTTTTGACCTTATTTAAAGGATTTTCAGTGTGTTTTAAAGCTTTTCAATACATTCTACGTCTATTGGAACATGTATCTTGCATTACAAAAGGAAAGACCTCTCAATTGTTCAAGAACAATTGACATTTTAATTATTTTGTCTTTTGTTTAAGACTGTGTATTGACCTCTAGATGTCTTTCAATTACATCCAGGTTGGCTTGGGTTGATGTCTGATTATTGTACATGTTATACATCAGTGTGGGATTCACATGATTTTTTTGTAATAAAGTTCAATTACTTCTCAATGTCATATTAGAAATTTATGAAAATCAAACAGGGAGTTTACATCAATAGATATAAACAATGCACCAAAGTTTAATGAGAATTGTTGATAACATTATCAGAAACTTGAAAAATCCCCCTTTTTAATATATATATAAAACCCCATAACTTGGAAATGTAAAATTCATAAGATTCTTTCTAAAGGCAGCAGCTTACATCACTAGATATCAACAATTCACCAATGTTTCATGAGAACTGCTGAAAGCATTTTTGAGTTATAGTTTAAAAACTGGAATATCCCCCCTTTTTTTGAACTCGGAAACATAAATTCTAAAATTTGTAAAAAAAAAGAAAGGGAGCTCACGATAGATATAAACAATTCACCGAAGTTTTATGCAATTTCATTAAAGCCTTTTAAAGTTCATGTCTGACATGTTGACAACGGACGGACAGACAGACTGACAACAGTATTCCATTATACATCCTGTAAACAGGCCTATACAAATAAGAAAACCTTATACTGTATACTGCTGTAGAAGAGCCCAACATGTTCATATTGGGATACAGTTAATATATTGATATAATTATGATTAGAGGTTTATAAAAAAAAACCTTTGATGGCATCAAAACTGTAAGTATTTGCATTTGTTCTGTTGATTAATAGCTATAGTGGTACATGTACATGAGGACTGGGATGAAATCAATTATAAATGTATACATGTATAGTTCAATTCTGATCAATAGTTTCATGGTAAATAAGTTGTAGTAGGCTGTTTGAAGTTTGCAGCATATTCAACTTTGAACATCTTTTTCAGGTATGCAATCCATATAGAACAAAGTATATGTGGTATGATTGCCAATGAAACGACTATCCACAGAGGTTCAAATAACAAAGTAAATATATAGGCAACTATACAGCCTTCAAAAAAGAGAAGAAAAAAAACCAGTCCAGACATGTTAAATATATGTAACAATTAAATTGAGAAAAAGTAATGGCCTGATTTACAACTTATAAACAACAGGTTCGACCCCCCCCCCCCCCCCCACAAAACACAACAAAGTTCTAAAGTATATAAGAAGTAAATAAAGCCTTTTCAACTTATTAAGGAGGATCTGGAGGGGATTCATTTCATTCCAAACAACTTTTCTTTAGGGTGGAGAATCATACATATAAAAATTACAAAGAGTAAACCAACAAAAAAATATATGTCTGTTTTAAGTCAGGGGATTCATTGAAATAAGTGATTTTTAAATCACTTATTTGAGTAGGAAATTCAAAGTTTTGTCATAAGTTGTAATTCTGTAGTTATACCAAAATTTTAAACACATAAGTTTAAATAATATCTTTTAATTAGTTTAAGGTTACATACATGCACTTTAAAAAAAATAGGGTAGGTACATGTAGGTCGGTATTCCCATTTTATTTTATTTTTTCATTTTACTTTTTGTGACATAATTTTGAGTCATGCAGTTTCATCTTGTCGTGGTCCGAGTTTACCTGTAGTTTTGAAAATTATTTCCCTTTGTTATTGGTTGGGGGAAAATATGGCAGCAAAGTGTTATTTCATCACACGAGTCGCGAATTTCCTAAAAACAGCTATCATATTCACGATTGTGAACTTGGGATGTAACAGGCGACACTATCTTTACTGTTACTTTTGACATGAGTCATTTTATTTTTCACTTTATGACAGATAAAATCACTTAAAATAACTTAGGGTCAGCACTCGAAATAGGGTGGGTTGGGTAACCGTAAACAGACATATTTTTTTTATGATTGGCAATGAGCATGACCGGACAAAGAGGATTAGATGACATAGCAATTATAGGCAACCATACAGCCTTCAAAAATGAGGGGGTGTCATTATCATAGAAACAAGGCACTGGCTACGGTTACATGGAAATGTAACAATAATAAAAATATTATTGTTACATTGGAGACTAATTGCCGGAATGCAAAGTTGGGTGAGGAACCGATTAATTACAAATGTAACAATAATTACTGAGGCTACGGTTACATTACGTTATTGTTACATGAAAAACAGCAATGTACGCTAGATTGATTAAACTTAAATCTTCTATAGTTGTATTGCTTCAGTCTTTCATATGTACTAAACAATACTTGTAACTTAATACTGATAAATAATAAAATATTATTATTCAACAAATGGTGTACAACTTGAACAGTTTTACTACGTATTAATGGCTTTGATGTTCTTAAAGATACTACTCAAGATTAGGAGTGTGACTGTCAAACTAAGGCGAAAAATATAGTTCAATGGTTTCACTTTTTTAAAGGATTTAACTGCACACCTACTCTTATTACTGTCATTATACATGTACATGTTATACTTTGGACCAATTTTGTTTATGGTGAAAAAAAATAAAACTTGGGATGTGTTTTAAACGAAACTGAAACAATATCAAGACATACATTTCATACAGCTTTATAACTTGACGCAAATTGATAATCAAAAGCAAAGTTTGCTAACTGTAACTGAAATACTAAGAAATTCTGTATGTACACGTATCCGTGGAGGACGTAATTTCGTTCATCAAAAATGTGTCGGACTTCAAAAAGAACTTACTGGATTTGTAGAAATTTGTCATTGTAAATAAAAAATTACAGTAAATAAATTATATGTTATAAATGTAGATAATTCTAGATAAAAATAAGGGTGGGGGTGTACCTCCCTATTTTTTTATTCTACTGTGATAGTCGAGTTTGTCATATCTTTACACCGTCATTGCTAGGATTTCAAACTTCTGTGACTATACATGTACATGTATATATTTGTTTTGTAATTGCCTATTTGGTAAATTCGATATGGCAGTATGGTATTTGCGGAATTCCCACGTAAATGCCATGAGTAAATTGGGATATACCATTTTCATGGCTGTAATACACCTTATCGCTATTTGTCCACCATTTCTGGATATCACACAGGTTCCTGTAAAATGTTGACGTCATAAAACAAAATATCTGACGCCACAATGGAAAAGTGATTGTTGTCAAAAGTTCAAGCGGCCGGGTCAGCCGGGATTAGCGATAAGGTGTATGTAGGTCAATCACAGAATCGTCCATAGCAGGTGAAAGACATAGAATTCGCGAATACATGGTTTCCGCTGATTTTGTCAGTTGGTTTGACTGACATTAGATGAAATAAAAAATAGATATGTCAGCTGATAAAATATTCAATAGTTGTTTGTTGGTTGAAATGTGATGGGATTATGCAGCACATGTATCCCTTCACCAGTTAACTGGCTTCAGTTTTGATTATAGACTAGAATAGAGACTAAATGTGTACAAACCTGACATCTAATTATGTTGCAGAAAATGTTATCATCAATTCATCAAAAATATATACACAGAGAACAATATATTTCACATTACAGATGCATTAATCCAAATTTACATCCTTCTTCTTTTGTGTATAAGCCTCCTTTAAGTAGGAGCACCTCCGAATGGAGTATACACCCTTAATGTCTTATTAAAATTTGTAAACACATTAAAAATATGTACAGCACATGCATATAAAAGAAAGAAAGTGTTTTTTTTTAGTTTTTTTTTTACATGGCATATATACAGGGACTTGGGTGTTTTTAAAACTATCTTATCTCATGTTTATGTTAAAAATCTGTTATTATTGCTTTATATAAGTCTAGAATAAAAGTAAACCATTTATTGTTAAGCGATAAAATTAAGTAAAATATGATCAAATGCGCTAAAAACTGGTTAAATCCGTTGTAATATATTAAGACATATAAGTAGCAATTTCATACTAATGTAAAATACCTAATGAATTTGGTGAATCTTACATTTATATAGACCTTATAATAGTAAAATTGTACAATTTAAAATAATAAAAGATATTTTTTTCCATTCATTACGGTCCCAATAGAAGAATTTCCCGCGGAAATGTCATGTGATATAAACATGGAATTGTCCACACCGGTACAGGTGAAATACGTAGAATAATAATTGTGGACACAGCAATAAGATCAGATATAAGAACCTCATGAGCTCGGTGTTAAGTAAAAAAAAGAAAAAATCAATTATTTAATAAATTTGCTCGATTAACCTTGAAGTTAAAACTAATACAAATTTGCGTGTATCGAGTGAACCCCCTACATAAAATAATACTGTGTTCTTGACGACTTCCCACCGCGATGATCGATGGAAATAATATTTTACTATATAGTATTCCTTAACATTTATATGTATTTTACTAACGATGGGTAAAAGTGACAGGTGTAGCATTGAAATATGCAATAATGACAGACGCTATCCTGACAAAATTGTCATAAAATCACATGTTACAAATTTTCAATTTCATGGCTTACCGAAAGACGAAAAACTATACGTCAAATCTGGCATTCCAAGATTCATCAGGGAAGAAAAGATTATACTGAAAATAAAAATGCTAAAGTTTGTTCCAATCATCTTGAGGATGGTGAACGCACATTCAGATGTTCATATCCAACACTTTTTCTTACAAACAGTGACAATAAAACCCAAAAACCTCCTGTTAAACGCTCACTGACTTTAAGAACACCTGAACCAAAAACGAAAAAAAGAAACAAAAAGAATCTTCCTCAGAATTGAGTACTAATATTTTAAATCAATCATTTACACTGTCTATTGCATCCGTACAGTTATCCAGAGATGCGGATGTGCAGTTTTATACTGGTCTACTCAATACCACTGTTTTTAAAACTATATTTGATCATTTAAGTATGAAAGCCTCGGTTATGCACTACTGGAAGGGATCAAAACAAACTTTACAAGAGGCACCAATGAGGTATTCTATGGATGATGATCCAGATTTATTTGTAAAACCAGGTCCTGGTAGAAAACTGAAATTAGAGATTGAGTTATTGTTGGTGATGATGCGTTTGAGGTTAGGATTGTTGGTACATGATTTGGCATTTCGTTTACAAATTTCAGAGGCACTTGTCAGCTCCATATTTATAACATGGATTAAACTGATGAGGTTGGAGTTATGCCATCTTATAGTTTGGCCTTCAAAAAATGTTATTAAAGAAAATCTTCCATCATGCTTTAAAACTTTTTACCCTAATGTCAGATGCATCATTGATTGTACTGAGATATTTATTGAAACTCCTTCAAGCCTTGACACACAGGCTCAGTGTTGGTCTGACTATAAACACCACTGCACAATTAAATTCTTTGTTGCCATTACTCCAAATGGAATGTTTTCCTATGTTTCTCCATGCTACGGTGGCAGAGCGTCTGACAAATTTATCTTCAACAACTGTGCCTTTATTTTTAACTTGGAACCAAATGACCAAGTTATGGCTGACAGGGGTTTTAAGATAAAAGAAGACTTAATGGTTGTTTAAGCAAGACTTGGTATCCCGCCAAGCACTTGTGGTAAACTGTCTATGTCTTCAGGAGATGTATTGGAAACTTCCAAAATAGCAATTGTTAGGATTTATGTTGAGCAAGCAATTGGACGTCTCAAAACATTTCGTTTTTTTAAAAACGAAATCCCTATTTCATGTTTGCCTGTGTTTGATGATATTGTTGTTGTTTGTTGTGCTGCTTGCAATATGCTTGACCCCTTAGGTTAAATTATTTCATCAAATCAAATATCTCACATTTTGTATGCATTAGTATTAATAATTTTTTGAAGAGAAAAAATACATGATATGATAAATGCTGAAAGTTTGATTGAAAAATACTGTTAAAAATATTATTAAACTATTTCCTTGAAGGCTTCAACAGTGAGATTTGCATGTATAATAAATTGAAACATGAGATATTGATTGTGAAATAATTTAGCACCATGCTTTCCCTGAATGAACAACAAAGAACAAAGTAGCAGTTATAACTTTTATCTTTTTTTCAAGTTTCCAATAATGCAAATAAATTGAAAATTTTGTTAACATATAACAGATTGCTTCCAATTCTCGACTACAGTATTTTGTTGTTCATTTAGTCCAATAGGTAGATTATATTATAAAGCTTACTTTTAACAATAATATACTATGTATGCATGCTTATCTGTTGTCACTTCCTTGAAATTATTGGACTTTCTTTTTTTAATTGAAAAATAGTGTATTCAGAGAAAAAAAAATCATGTTAAAAAACAAGTACTTTATAAAGATATATCTGTAGTTCATATTTAATCTTAAAATGAAAATCATTAAATAAAGATGAACAACCATATTGACAGAAAATTTGATTTAAAAATGATAATATCGAAAAATAGTAATATAGGAAGTTAATTAAAAGTGCATGCATTTATGGTGAAAATAGACTTACTAATATATATAATACTGTAGTGCTAGAATAGACTTACTAATATATATAATACTGTTGTATACCATAATATTTAGAAATAATTGGTTTTTAATTTATTGCAATTTCTATATGGATGATTCAGGAAAGAACTATGAAAAACTGTTTTCATACATATTTTGAGAATCAGAGACTTTATTTTTACATATATTTGTACATTTTACCAAGTGAGACGGGTTTGTTAATGTTATTAATTCGCAATATTAAAAAAAACTTAATTTCTAAAATATCAGACTTTAATACTGTTATAATAACAGATTTTATAATCTAATGCTACTGTCAAGGCAACATACATTTTTTTGGTGGAAGTTCTGTATTCATATACATATTGCAAGCATCATATACCAATTTAAAGTTGGAAGAATTTTAGAAATAACTAACAGAAATACTTATTAAGTAGCTTGAACATTAATGTAAAATTATTTAGTTAACTACAAAGTGTATGCTGCCTCATGCTTATAAAACAAATCTAAATGTATGAATATGAAACGATGTAACATGAAATTTACAAGTCAAGAGCATTCAAAAGACAGCTGGAACAAACCCATGTCTCAGTAGTTGGATTACTCTTAATGCCAACACACTTCCAGTGGTACCACAAATCACAACATTCACATAAAACACTACTCTCCAACTGATTAGATATTTCTTCAATTTCACAGTAGACCTTGTCACACTTTGGACATACACAAAGTTGCTTGTTACATAACAAGTATGGCACGACATAAGCTTTAAAAAATATTGTAAGTTGTTCTTGTAAATTTACCCAGTATTTAGGATCAAACTGAACTTTGGTTTGGAATGATGCCTTAGGAGACCATACAAAAAAATGTCCCATTTTCAAACCAGTCACTGCCATTTGAGCTTGCATTTGGGTGTAGTATCCGTGAGACTGGTTAAGTTGTAATCTTTGAGTGCTCTCATTCATTTGCAAGTAATCTTAAATTTTTCCAACCATCAACAACAGATTTATTTGCCAAGGAAAATGGACATTTTATCTCAAGCACCTGTTTTGTACAGCAAAGACATGATACAATTCCATCTGGACTGGCTGCAATGTAAGGACGGTCTGCTTTTACAAATAATCCACAGTGTTCAACCTTAAAGTTACGGTGTTTAGGTGATTCTAGAGCTAGGAACACTTTCCTGGCTGTGTTTTCATGAGCACGGCCATATTTAATTGCTGGAACATGGTCAATGTTAGAAGTTTTACCCAAAACTTTTGCTACTAAAGGAGTGGTTTTTGTTATTTTGTTTTTAACAATCTCATTCATTTTTTTGAGACTTCATGAAGGATTGATGCTGTTAATCTGCCTTTTCTCTGCTCCAACCAAAAATTGTTACTGCTCTGCCCTTGAGTTTTTTTTCAATTAAGATAGACTGATCAGGAGTTAAAGTTAAGCTGTTTATGAAACTGCTTGTATCTGAACTGTTTTTGGCAAAAATTTCTCCTGCATCAAGCATTGATTTTGGACAATTAGTTTCAGCCTGAGTATTTGGAAAACCAGTAAAAAGTACTGCTTTAGGTCTTACTCTGTGAAGTGATGAATATAACCCCTCAACTTGACCATCTGACACTGACTTTTGATCTTCTCGTCTTGGGTCATACTTAAGCTTAAACTGTAAGTTTACTTCTGCATTGTCCATTGTAGATCCTGAAAGAAAACAGTTTTCAATAAATAGAAAATCACAATGCAATTATGGTGTAAAATATAAATTCAGGTTAAAAGGTTTTTACTATTGTGACAGGTTTAACGTACCACATATAAAAAAAAGCTGTATCAATATTAATGTTTAGTCGTGTGTGTTTAGAATTTTGCATAGTATATTGTTAATGTATGGTATGTTTAGTTTATTTAATTATTAAGGTCATACCTTGTTATAATGTATTAAAATTGTTTGTTTATTGAATTTTCAGTTTTTATAAAATCTTTCTGAATAAGTTAGAGTTATCTCCCATATACTGTTATCTTCTAAATTAAATGTATAATATTACACAATTATATAAAGACAGTACAAAAAAACTAATACAAAAACTTTTAACAGACATCCTTCGTTGACTTTTATATTGTTGTATTTGTCTGGAAACAGTTGCATTTTCTTGATGGTAAATTGTTTTCAAAAGTCTTCATTTTGAAGAAAAAAAAGCAAAAACATTGACCAGGTTAAAAAAATTGTTTTCACAAAGGTGTTCATTAAAATTATTATTACAAGTACCTGATATTTTACTACGGTTGTCTCGGCGTAGATTCAAATCAGATAGACGTCATGGTTGTACATTTTTCTTTGTTGAGGTATTCCACCCACAAGGAACAGATGTGCAGGAAGGGTCATTGTAACCCATGTTGGTGGCAAACTCAATCTTGTAAAGCACTGCAATGACATGGTTGCAAGTTTGGGCAAGCCCAGCAATACAGCTGCACCAAGATACTTCGATTTCATTTTCATTGTTTACAGCCAACCAAACATCATGTGGTTTATTCCTGATGGATTGTGATGGAGTCACATGGGACTTTATTATTTGAGATCCATTTAATGTTGCACAGAACACAGTATCAACAAAACCAGACTGGTAATATGAGTAGGCCTTTTGGGTTTTATAATGTCCAATAAAGTCCATATCTTGTTCTTTCTTAGATAAAATAAAAGAAAATATCTTGCCAAGATCTATTTTGGGCCACTCCTTCACATCTGAAGACCAGTCATCATCTTTTAAAGACCTGGGGTCATCTATATTTGCCTCTTTTAATCTGTTAGCATATTCTGTCTTCAGTTTGCTTTGTTGCTCCTGTTCTGAATACCTTAATGGAATGTTGGACTCCCATGCAACAAAACATCTTGATACTAGCTGTTGCTTGTTTCCCATACATGAGAGTCCTCTTGCAGACAAGAAATCTTTTAATTTGCCTATAGTGTTAGAAGAAAACTCCTCAAAGGCATTATCTGTACTATCCATTTTAAATTTACCTGTAAAATAAATTACAATTATGAATACAAATTCTTAAAGTTAGAATTTAATTTTTTTCTTTTCAATTATTCAATTTCAATATCCTCCTGGAGGCTCATTGACAACCTAAAAGAATTGACTTGTTAGCACATCTTTTTTTTATCAGCAGTTACTTTTTGGCGGTCATAATAAAATATTTAGGGATCACCTTGAAATCTTCTAAGCCGACTAAGAAACTTAAAGACCAGTGTAACATACTAAATTTTAATTGCTACTCATAAAGTAAGTGAATACATCTTTATTAACACAAACTTGTTAACTCCTAGTGTACATGAATATAACAGCTTGCTGATTGATATATATGGTAACATATTCAGTTGCTTACAAAATATATTCTGGTCATTTGGTATCTGGTGGATAGTTATCTCATTGTCAATCATATCTAATGTTCTTATTTTCATCAATAAAAAAATAAACATCCATGACATAATTTTGAAATGTTACATCATATCACTGTTTTTTTGTTTTTTTTTTTATATTGAATGAATTGAAGTATTTATAAAGGCTTTATTATATTTATATATATTTTGCACTTTTTTGCTCCATGATATTTGAACATTTCTTTAAATTTTTTTTTTATATGGACTACACTTGGGTTTTTTTTTAATACAGATTTCATAAGAGCTTCACTTTAATTTATATAATAGGAAAGTTTATCCTGGTATTTTAGCATTTCTTTTGATTTTTTTTTATAAGGACCATGAAAATACCACCCCAAGAAAAAGAAAAGAACAAGTTTGGACTGGATTTCTCTTATCCTAAAGAAATCTCACTTAATTTGTTCTAAAATGATATAGATATTTTTTTTCTTCTAAGACTTACCTCAATTCTTCCAGTATTAATTGCATTCAACACCATGAAAACACTCTAACACAAGGGACTCAGGTATAAGTGATTGTATTTTAAACATAAGGGTGTTTTTTTTTGTTTTTTTTTTTAACTTTATGCATAAAAAGATGATGGATTTTTCATAAAATGTGTTTTTCTTCACCCTGTTATGAAAAAAAAGTATGTGCCACGCCCCCTTGTTTTTATGATTTATTAATTAATGAATGTAAATTAAGGGCAGAAGTTATAATATAATTATTACCATTTACAACTCATATAGGATTTTCCAGTGTCAGAATCAACGGCAAATCTTTCTCCTGTTGATTTGTATTTCATGTTGTCAAAATTCCTGCTACGAAATTTCCGGAAGTAATCAATCGCAGTTACTACGCAACTTGCCCCCTATCCAAGATGGCGGCGATAACCGTGAGGTCACGTATTTCTTTAAGTGATTAATCTTATAGAAATATTCTAATTAAACATTTCACAGACCCTGTTTGTTTATTATCTTTGCTTTATCATACTTAATTTAACTAGCTGTGTGTGAAACTGAGTGTCATTGTCTGATAAGTTTCAAATGTAGACTATGTTGAGGGGAATAGGACCTTAATCGGGACTCCGGGATCGGGTGTTTTTAAGCTCGGGATTTCGGGATTAACCGTTTTGGGATCCGGGAATTCTTTTTTTCGAATTTCGTGATGTCGGGATTTAGGTTTATTTACATTCGGGACCTCGGGATTTCGTATTTTTAAGCCCGGGATTTCGGGATCAGGACCCCTCCTACCACCCCTCTATGTTAGTAGGTAGACAATGTTTATGATACATATGCTTTGAAAGACGATGTAAACTAGGTTAAAAAAGTATTGTGCGAATCTAGTGTAAACAAGGTCATTATGATGGACCAAAATTGCTACACGAACCTATGTTTGTATTGTTTCAAAAAATTGATCTTCATTTGTATTGTAATGAATAATAGATGAAAGCAGAGACATATATACACAGAGATTGGCAACTCCGTGAAATCCCGTAAAAGATCGCGGCCCGGGATGAGATTCTCGTCGATAAATAATAGAACATGTAATCAAGTCAGGGATGAATAACCTCGATAGAAAATCAAGAAAAGCAATGTGGAAATTATTTCAGATCATATAATTTTAAAAAAAAAACTACTTGAAATCGTTATATTTATTTTTATGCATTTATTGAGAAAAATATTTTTTTCTGCATTTCATATAATTTAATAAATCTGGTAATGATCAATGGTATTACCAGAAACTTTTCTGTACCGCATTTCTTTGCTTTAGTTTGCTCCTTAATTTACACAGTGAAATTATGTGTGTCCTATTTTTCCGGTAATTAGTTCCTTAGAGTTGTGACTGTTGATTCACAGGTGTGCGATTACGCAATTTATTGCCCTCCGATCATCGGAATTTTGCCGGAGGTGAAGTTCTAAATGGAACATTACTTGGGAATTGTTTTTAAAACTAAACAAATTCTGACATATTATTTTAACCATGACCAGAACTTTATTTTAACAGAAGCACTGGGGTCTGTTGTTCAACTTGTGATTAAACTAATCATATGATTAATTTTAATCAGTCGTTAAAAGTTAATCGGATGATTAGTAAATGCAATGATTAAATTGCGTTGTTCAACTTATTTTAATCATTGTATTTACTAATCATCCGATTAATTTTTAATCATATGATTAAATTTGGGTAGTTAGCAAGTGTTTCCCACAATGCATTGTAAATCAGGGCCTACAAAATTTCCTTTGATGCATTAAATTATAACATTCTTCTTTTAAACAGGTTTTGGGTACCAATAATTATTGAATAAATATCTTATAACATGTTCATGTTTTTTCTTATGGAAACATAAAAATATTTTAGATATGTTTCCAGTTCAAAATGAAATATGCTTGAATGAAAAAATAATTTCAGTGAATGGACTGATTAAGTAATCTCAAATTCAAAAGTAATATGCATTTATTTACCATGAAAATGGTTTCGGGTGCATTTTGTAATAATCAGCAAAAGCCATTTGCATTCCACTTTAAATTATGACTAGGGCCAGAGTTTTTCATGTTATTGCTCATAAATCTTTGTATCTGAAATGATGAGGTCATACAGGTGGTCGAAAAACCAACATTCAATGAATAACTTGAAATCAGTTTGTTTCTTAATTATATTAAAAAAATTCAATCGTCGTTGAAATAGTCTTATCATGCAACATGTGACTGTTCTAACTCAGAAGCAATGTCAGAGATTGTCTTCCGTCCTCAATCAAAATGCATCATTCATGACCATGATTTTAATGCCGGAATTTGGTGTCTGACAACAACGACAGTGTCCGTGATTGCAATGATAATTCAGTTGAAGTCTTTGTTTTTACATAATGATTCCTTCAAATGTCTGTTAAAATAGTTTTTGTTAGTTAAGTCATACCTTCTACACATGCGAAAGATACGCTTTTGTTTTAAAAATGACGAAATAATTTGGAATAACAATCTCCATTGACGCGTATGTGAAGGGTGCTTTCTTTCACGTCCGCATTTGATCAAGTATGGCATGCCAAGTTAACATTTCAGATCATTTCTACGGATGGTGTAGATCGTAATAAAAACAAAACTGTAATCGATTGCAGTTCACACGGCATAAGAAGATACAGTGTGACAATTTTAAATATTCACTTGTGCACGTGTAATGGCACAGTCCGAGAACCTTTTCAATGGTTTTTTAAAATTGAAATAACAAATTGTTAATTCTAGAAATTTTCATAAAGGGGGAGGGGCACTGACTGCCTAAGAGGGGGCCCGCTCCAATCATGCTTCAGTGATTCCCTTTATATAATCAACCAAATTTTTTCAACAAAAGGGGGAGGGGGCCTGGGCCCCTGAAAACACCTCTGAAATAGTTAGTTCTGATGTTGTACTGTTATACCACTGTCCCAGGTTAGGGGGAGGGTTGCGATCCCGCTAACATGTTTAACCCCGCCACATTATTTATGTATGTGCCTGTCCCCAGTCAGGAGCCTGTAATTCAGTGGTTGTCGTTTGTTTATGTGTTCCATATTTGTTTTTCGTTCATTTTTTTTATATATATATATATATATAAATAAGGCCGTTAGTTTTCTCGTTTGAATTGTCTACATTGTCTTATCGGGGCCTTTTATAGCTGACTATACGGTATGGGCTTTGCTAATAGTAAATATAAAGACAAGAAGATGTGGCATGATTGTCAAAGAGACAATTCCCTATCGGGAACCAAAAGATGTAGTAGTTAACAGATATAATATAGGTCACCGTATGGCCTTCAAACGAGCAAAACTCACATCGAAGCATAAGCTATAAAAGACCTATAGATATGACAAATCAAGAGAGTAAAACAATTCAAACTAGAAATCTAAAGGCCTTATATATATTCATGAACAAAACTAAGAACGTAAAACAATAATATATATAGCAACAAACGACATGCAACAACTGAATTACAGGCACATCGAAATGCTGATTTACGGTATACAAGTAGAAGATGTTAATTTGGTCCCTATTGGCCCGAGAACACAGTTATTTCGTAGAGCATTTCTTTTAGACAATAAATTCAAATTTAAAAAATCGCACCTACTCTTTCTCAAAAAGATTTTTTACAGTGTAGTGTATCAAATTAATAGAAACTTCTACCAGCTCTAACTGACAGCTTCCGACGTAATAAAAATTGACCTTTTTTAAACTGACCAAATCACTACTTAACATAAAGGATCATAAAGATTCAGCACCCAAATTTTTATAACATGTAATAACAGCCCCCTACTTAATATTTCATGCATTAGATATCAAGAAATAAATTGTGAAAGTGTATCAAATACAAATGCAAGTTATACACTGTTCACAGTAGGGACTAACTAACGAAAACCAAAGGACGATAACTGTGTCCTTGAACCTATTGTGTGGTCTTTTTTACCATTTGATGAGATTGTGCTACAACCGACCAACAAAGATGGCTGCTCACTGTGAATAAAATAACTATGAATTATGATTATGTATCTATTTTTGTGGCAAAAAGTTTAGCTAATTGCTCTCCGTTATATAAAGGCATGAAGTATTTGCCACTGGATTTTTAACATGATAATTCACTAGATAACAAAAGAAAGGAAGAAAGACCAATCACAATTTGTCGATTTTTTTTATTTTTAAATTAAACTGAAAAAAGATAAACCTTTCAAATAAAAAGTTCTTTATATAAAAATATTCCCTGGATGTGGAACTTTTGCTCCCTCTATTTTCAACACTAGAAATGAGGTTTTCCTGTGTACTTAAACTACAAACCTTGCTTTCTAACTGATCTATTCAAGGACGTCATGACTGACAACAACTGTCTTTATTTTAAAAAAAAAAGAAAATCTTCAGTGTCGTTATACGCATGCATGTTGTCTGCTTGAAGTTGATCCCCACCCGGACAGAAAGAAATAGCCCAACTCCAAGATGTTTATTATTAATATATTCCTGCATCAAGTTATTTTTCACCTAGGGCTTACATAAGAATAAATACAGAATATAGAAAGTGAAACTAAAATTGAAAACATAAAGTCTGAAGTCACATAGAAGAGAAATAGATTTATGTTTTTTGGGGGAAAACAGTCGGTGCCAGGGGTACCCTCTGTGTGTTCAAATATGCATGCCATATTTGCCACTGCCCCATGTCTGTTTTATGAATTCTGACCCTAAATTTTCCATCTGTTACATGCCAAGAATTCCTCTCTCAAAACTCCGGTGGACCTCCTACTGCACCCATTACCTGGATCCATTCGTAGATTTGATCCATTGCAAAGTGAAATTAATTTATGAAAGAGGGACGAAAGATACCAAAGGGACAGTCAAACTCATAAATCGAAAATAAACTGACAACGCCATGGCCAAAAATGAAAAAGACAAACAGACAACAATAGCACACACAACATAGAAAACTGAAGAATAAGCAACACGAACCCCATCAAAAACTAGGGGTTATCTCAGGTGCTCCGGAACATGACCTGCATGTACGTGTCGCCACTGAAGACCACAACCATATAACAAATGGTCAATATAAATTATCCGTGTTTTTTGCTCTATGAGATATTTGCATGCTCTTTATTTTTTAATATTGATGCAATTTATGATCATTTATACTTATCATTTCTTACTCGGACTAACCAGAGAAGCATCTATAGATGAGTTGGAAGTTAAAAAAAATCAAAGATATATTCTGTGATGATCTGGAAAAACAAGCACTAGTCACATAAATCATACATTGTTGTACCTCTCTCCCAATGGTGGTATAATACTTCTTTTGAAATATATCTGACACTCGAATATGAGATTTCCTAGATTCTTAATATTAACAGGTGCTTGTTTTTGTATATTGTGTCAGATAAAAAATATGAGACATTTTATTGACTCAGTCTCTTAATACCTAATCAGTAATATTAAACACTGATGGCAGTATATTTTCATTATAAATATTTGCAGTTGCGGATCCTAGGCCTAAGGGGGAGTCCGGGGGTTTGAATCCCCCTTTTATTTGACAATCAAAGTTTTTGAAAGGCGACGTGAGGTTTGAAACAACCCTTTTAATCTGGGCTACGTTGGAACCCCCCAAAATGGCTGGATCCACCCATGATTTGGATCCTCATAGCTCATAAGCTTTACTAAATGGGAAAACAATATACACTGTTTAAAAACTCCGTGTAAAGATAAAAATCGTAAGGTCCGAGATATACGGGGACGAATTCACCCATCATAATTTACCTGCGTAAACAGTTAGGACTAGGTCAAGGGCGCTACTGAAACTGAAAGTTCTAATATTTGAACTTCGAAAATGGGGAAATTAGCAAAGACTTGCTTTGAAAATCAATTATGGCCTGTACATTAATGCTATGGTAACATTATTTATTTATGAAGGCTGTTCGTCATAATTTGCTGAATGGTTCCGCACAATAACATGTGGCCCGTCTCAGCGTACGTTTAGTTTTTTGTAATCAACACTGTCACTGAGCGGTAAAATACAAACGAAAAACAGCCGAAATGTGCAATTTCTCTCTGTTATCAAATGCCCATTGTATGAGTGCGTCCGATCCTTCGCCCCATCTTGTCAAATCTCTTTCCAATTTATGTTTCAACTCAACTCCTAGCAACTATATTGTGTTTCTTTCAAATATTAAGGTATTTTATGGCTGAAATCTCTTTCCCGGAGCTAAATATCTCTTAAACGCCTCATATTTCGAGGATAAACTAATTTTTGCATTGATACAGCAGCCATCTTGGATGCTTTAATCATATGATTAAAATTTAATACACTTCAAAGAGGTGGATTAAGTTTAACGACAGTTTTAGCATTTTTAACACAGCGTTAAAATTAACGACAAGTTGAACAACACACTAATCATATGATTAATTTTAATCGAATGATTAAGAAATTTTAACGACGCGTTAGCCCTAACGACAAGTTGAACAACAGACCCCAGGACAATACTATAGTATTCAATCAGGAAAACAAAAATAGTCATTTAACATGACAAGAAAAGAAATGAAGCAACTTTTTCATATATATAAAAAAAATATGTAGCGAGTAGAAATTTGTCTCGTGAGAAACTGATTTTAAATCTGTTTTAATTTAATTATACTTTTTAATTGTTGATTGACCTAAAATAAAATTATTTATAGAACCTTTGCATAAATTTCCTAAATGAACGTACATTATAGTGTTGTCAAAATCACTATTTTTGCTGCCATGAAATATTGAATATGAATCTGTCATTATTTGTAGTTTTTTTTTTTAAGACTTAATATCACGGACTCTGATTAAAAACAATTTGTATCATAAGTACAGTAAAATGCTCTGCTGAACTGTAGAATTTTAATGTTTTGTTTCATAGACCACCGGAGTACTGCAACATTCTTCTCTTTACTCTTTCCTATCAGGTAGTGAAACTTGAGTTTGAAATTAGAAAGATTTAAAATTGTGCACAAGTTTTATCTGATCTTTTGTGGGTTTATGTTGTTCAAGGTAATTTTCGGTGCAGTGCTATGGGGGTTGTTTTTTTTTTCTTTCTTTTCATTTGTTATTTTTTCCTCTGTGTTACACGACCTTGTACCTTTTGTATTGCCCCTAGACATCTCCTGCTTCTGTTTAAACCTTTACTAATATCTCATCTGTTTTAAATAAAATAGTCTCATTCCCGGAATTTATTATACAGAAATTCATTATAAAATCAGTTTTTTTTATAAGCATATAAACTGCTTGGTCTCTTCACACAACTTATAATGTTTAGGACGGAATGCATCAATAGGTACATACATGTACCAGGTCATGGATATATAAGTACACATTATGTGCTTTTGACCTCCACAAGAATTCTTAAACATTCATAGATGTGCAAAGAATATTTTTGTCGTTGTGTTGTTGTCTCATTGACATAAACCTCACATTTCAGTTTAGTCATAGCATCTGTGCCTTGCAGAAAATATTAGCATAAACATTTTTTCAAAAGTTTAAACAGGAGTGGTGAAATAGTGATTACAGAATGAGGACATGTAAAACTGAAACAACACAACACAACAGATAAATATAAATAAGCACCATTGACAATTTGTTAAAGGACTGAAACAAACATAGATGGTGACCAATGTGGGTGACTAGTGTACAGTAGTAGAGTGAACATTTCTTGCTTCTTTTTCTACACATTTTGTCATTTCATGTGAACAATTAAATATGTTACTTTCCATGGTGAGGAAGGAATTTGTGAAACGAAATATTTTGCTATTTAGTACTGTCAAGATATATATTCACAGGGGCGTTGTTGGATAAATTAACAGTTTCTCTTTTTTTTACATTATGCTACCTTTATGCTACAAAAGATAGCATTTTCCATTCTCCTGATGTACAAAGATATATTTATAGAGTAGCCTTCCAATGATAGTCATACATGTAAATCATGTCTCATTAGCAATCATACTACATGTATGTAAAAACTATGTACATGTATACTTTGTAAACATAAAGAAGACAAATGAAGTTGAACACACAAGAAATTTATTTGCTTTTGTATCCATCTGCACAACTGCCACTGTATCACTTCTGCTTCAAATTCAATGTGTATATATGTCTCTGATGAAAGCTTTTGATTTTTAAAATTAAACCAGGTATACATTTCATAGATTTGTCAAAGTCAAAGGAAGATATTAACTTAATTATCAAAATATGTTTATCGTACATACTTGTTTGTCACGAATGTTGGTTCATAGCTAAAAATCGATAATCATTAGATTCAACAATGTCGGCCTCTTTGAAAATGAGGTAGCCTTTTTTTCATGGACATCAAAGAGATCTGATATGAATCGAAACAAATCACTATTCTATTTTGAAATTTCACATCTCAATTTGAATCATATTTCATAATTAGCGGAACGTTTTCTTCTTTTTGCGCATTTGTTATGACATTCGTACGGTTCAATATATACATATTTGCAGAGCTATCTTAATTTTAGCGAACCTCTTAGTCAAATCATAAACACTTTTTCAACAAGGGCACATATCAAATTGAAAAAATAACCCCAAAATAAGGAGTTTTTGTGCAATTCTTTATCAATATTCTCGGGGTTTAGGCTTTTTACTAAAGAAACTTTAATGCATGTGTCTTCGGAGGTGCGATTGGGACGCACATTTTTTTTAAAGTGTTGTTTCTATTTTATTTACCTTTGTATTAATATATACATAACTTTAACCATCAAGCTGTCTAGAAATTCTATATAACCCATTATTACATAATTGTCCAATGCTACGATCTACTCCTTTATTGTTTGCGTCTTTGTTAGATGTATTTTTATGTTTGTATAGATTTGTCAGTCATTTGTGTGGCAAATTTGCGGTGTATGTTTATTATTGTCACATTACCCTAGTATGTTGGCTTGTGTACTTTGTTACTCACTTAAAGTTGTCAATATAACGGAAGTACAACCAACTGTCATACAAGTGTGCGGTTTAGGGAGCATTAAAACCGGGTTTAGATCTGCATTTTGTTCAGAAAATGCCAGTACCAAGTCAGAAATCTGGCAGTTGTTTTTTACTTGTTCTATTGACTGATATTGTTTGATTTTGTTCGTTTTCATTAATTTTATGTATTTCCCTTTTTTGGAATTTGCCTTGGAGTTCGGTATTTGGTATACTTTTTTTCAAATTTTTGTGGTTTGATGAGAGACCTTTCTTTGTCTTACCTTAGATTTCGGTATTTTCATAAAAGCATTTATGTGTTGCATGCATTGCTTTTCTACGTGCAAAATATTAGACTGCAGGTAAATGTACATAAAGGCAACTAATCATTCAGTTTAGTTCGCTTGCATTTACATTATGATAGTTTTGAATGAAATGTGACAGTTATCAAAGGTACCAGGATGATAATTAATACGCCAGACGCGCGTTTCGTCTACATAAAACTCATCAGTGATGCTCATATCAAAATATTTATAAAGCCAAACAAGTACAAAATTGAAGAGCATTGAGGAGCATTGAGGATTCAAAATTCCCAAAAGTTGTGCCAAATACGGCTTATGTAATTCACAATAGCAGTTTCTGTTTGTTTAAGCCGTCAATCAGGTTTGTATTTGAATACGAAATCTGAAGGTTATGTGATAATTTTTTGTTATGATATAATTGTGATCCGAGTGTCGAGTTGCATTGTAGAAAAAAAGCATATATGAATGGAGACTATACGCGGTTAATACAACTAGTATCGATCCGTCTCAATTCCTGCAGGTGGTTTTTATCGAGAGGTTTGCAGATGAAACGTAATGGATGAGCTTTATACAACGATAAACTATCCTGTAACTTAATTGCCACTCTCTGTTTATTTTCTTTTTTTTTTAATTAAGACTGTACATAAAAAAAACCTATGCATCACACAATAAGATGAAACACAAAAAACCTATGCATCACACAATAAGATGAAACACATTCAACTTTTTGTTTTATATATGCAATATATATATATATATAAAATGACTGAATAAATAGTCAACGATCAATATTATATATATAATGGTGACGTTCTTACTAACCACAGTCTTTATATTCAGTTTCCTTAATATTCTCGTTTCATTCATTTATTGATTTTTACTAACATGTATGTCACATTATAAAAGTAATCTATTGATTAACGGGATCTAACGGGAAAAAACCTTTAATTCATAGTCTAACAATATTATCTGCCTAGTGTAATCAATGTCTTTGTTTATTGTTTTTTTCGTTTTTGTCATAGGTGTTAAACGGCCTTTTGGTTAGACCTTTAAACAATGAGCCATACATTTTCTCTTCTTTGTCTAGCTTGAATTGCATTTCAGTATTTTTTTTATTGCATTTTTTTAATGATATTTGCATAGCAAAAATCGTTACTTTTTGGAATTGATCAACAAGTTAAATATGCCTATTTACTACCTCCCTCCATAAAATAATTCACGAAAGATAACAAAAAATATGGAAACAATTGAATGTTAGTTCACTTCTGAAGTCCATAACTGATTATAAAGTAATATATATATACTTTAAATTCAAAAAATTAAATTTAAATTCACATTTCTCCATCTACGTGTATGCATATTTCATCTATTAATATGTAAATGCTTATATATGCATTAATAAACTGCAGTCAAATCTCTAACGTGCTTATCATATTCTTGCAATTGTAAACAAAATAAAATTATATACATAAATATCTAGTAATTGGTGCTGTGTGTACATGGGAGAAAAATACCCTTATATCTAATCAGTTGGGGCTGCATTTCATTTTTATGCAGCTCAAAACACCATATCTATTAAAAGGGGAATAATCCTTAAAGAAACAGATTGTCTTCCATATTACTTTCACTTCCATGTGCAGGCAATAACTGTTCAGTATTCTATTGTGATGTATTTCATTTTATTATTTCATTGTTATAAAACAAATCATTGTAATCATTGTATGAAATTTAAAACCCGTGGAATTGAAATATAACCATTTTTGTCAAGTTTGATACTACAAAATTGACATTCACACAAAATCATCTGTTGAGAATTAAGATTAAGTGAAAGTTGATAAATTATTCCAGAATTTACCATATTCTATTCCAGGTCTATAATTGGATTAATAAAGTATTCTTATTCTTATTCTCATATACTTTCCCCTTTACCAACAACTATGTCCTAACATATATTTATGTTTGTAACACTCTTGTCTTTTGAGGCAAAAATGTAATACATTTTTATATCTGTTTCTATTTAACATGTTTAATGCGTCAACCTTTATTTTATTTTATTGATTTTGTCTTTACATTCTGTCCTAGATCAAATTTAGTTGTTCAGTGTATATTCACTTGTTTGTATTAATATGTCTTTTGATTGAGTTAAGCCATTTCAATTGATATTTTATAGTGTGTCCTTTTATGTTGTGATGTTACACTATCTTTTCAGATAAGGGTGAAGGTTGGTAACTATAAAAACGTTTAAACCCGCTGCATTTGTTTGCATCTGACTTAGGTCAGGAACCGATTGTTCAATGGTTGTCGTTTGTTGATGTGGTTCATAAGTAATTCTCGTCTTTCGTTTTTTTTTATATAGATTAGACCGTTTGATCTGTTATGAATGGTTTTGCAATAGTATTTTTTGGGGACCCTATATAGATTGCTGTTCGATGTGAGCCAAAGTTCTGTATTGAATACAGACATTGGCCTATAATAGTTTACTTTTACAAATTGTGACTTGGATGGAGAGTTGTCTCATTGCCACGCATACCACATCCTTTTATATCTATCATATGAAACAAAATACAAGAGTTTTGTTATATTTTTGTCATCTTTACACATTCCAGTTCGTGTCAACAAACCGTAGAATGTTTTCAATCACAAAAGGTATTTGTAATGGAAACCTTTTCCTTAAAAATAAAACGAGCTAAAGATCAGCATACTAGTTTCTATGTTAAGTTCCGAGTTAGACAGGAAGTGTCAGTTACAAGATAAATTAACTAACCATTAATAACACTTGATAATAGATAATAATAGTAGTATATAAAAATTATATAAATTAAATTCATGGATAACAAATGAATGTTTATTTATAGTACTTCTATAAAATTCTATAAAGGTCATACATGGCCCTGAGTATTAAGTCCGTTGCTAAATGTGATTGAAAAGACGTATAGCGAATTAAAATATAACCATTTTTGTCAAGATTTGATACTACAAAATTGACCTTCACACAAAATCATCTGTTGAGAATTAAGATTAAGTGAAAGTTAATAGATTATTCCAGAATTTACCATATGTAGGTCTATTGGTCCACCCAAGGGAGGACATTACAATTTAAGTTAATCAATTTCATTTATTTTTAACAATAATGTGATGCTAGCCGGCTAACAGTGTGTGATTTAAAACCATACAAAACTGCACCTTTCAATACAGCGAGAGATGGATCCTTTGGCTGGATAACATTAAGCTTTGGAAATCTTTGTCTTATGGCATTGATTAGAAACATCGATTCACAGTAACCCCCTACAGCCAGAAGTAAATCAATATTTCTAATATGTGGCTTTTTTAAAAGTTTTTCTAAAATTTCCAAAACTTTCTTAATTGAATATTCAAAAAATGACAGAAACACATCGTGTTTGATTCGCATCTTGTCATTTCTAACAGAGACCTTATTCTTTAATGTTGGCTTTTTTACTTCTTCGGATATTGATCTCTCTGTTTTTTCCTGAAAGCAAGTAAGCCATTTCAAAGGTAAACGAACAGAAATGTCATCACTGTTTTCTCCACTGAAGGACGTCTTCTTATTTTCAAATTCTGACAGCAAGTCAAAATATTCGGATGGATAGTTTTTACGAATATGCTGCACAACGTCTTCACCAAATATTTTGTCAAGAAATGAAACAAACTGTTCATTTACTGTATTTCCTCCATAACAACCTCCAAAAGGGTGATGTATTTCTTGAAGGGTATCAGGACCTTTAACTTCATGAACAATAATGTCTGTAGTTCCGCCTAAAAATTCAGAAAATAATTCCGTCAAATTGGTTCTATATTGACCATCAAAGGAACATACGACTTACCCTTCCGGAGCACCTGAGATCACCCCTAGTTTTTGGTGGGGTTCGTGTTGTTTATTCTTTAGTTTTCTATGTTGTGTCATGTATACTATTGTTTTTCTGTTTGTCTTTTTCATTTTTAGCCATGGCGTTGTCAGTTTGTTTTAGATTTATGAGTTTGACTGTCCCTTTGGTATCTTTCGTCCCTCTTTTAGTAGAATTAAAAATTATTAGTGAGCAGTTGGAGATCCAAACATACTCCCCTTCCAACAAAATTAATCCTTCAAATTAAACAATAAAAAAAAACCTCCAACAGTTAATGCAATTTGTTAATAGCTTCGTCTCCCCTATTTATACACAACACTCCAAATTTTTACGCCAAAAGAAATATAACACAAAGATGATGTCACTTATAGGATTACAATTAGTAGCTTTAGGGTATGACTGTTAAAATCTTTTCTTGGACCAAACTGACAGAATATATTTATATATTTATTATACGACAAAACTGTCAATATCTATTAGATACAACTGCCAGAACAAGTGCAATTAGTTTGTTTTTTTTCTCGTTGTGAGTCAAATTGTTCAGTAAAAATAAAAAAAATAAAATAATCAATTATATGTTTGTTTTTCTCCAGGTTTAGAAAATTTTCTTTTGATAAATATATAGTTTAGTCTCACGGTGTTAACTTGAAGTGACAGGACGAAAACCTCAAAATATATTGATAACAAATTTTAAACACTAAAGTCGCCGTCAGTTGAAATTCGTAGCGGTTATCGGTAAAAATAATCTAAACTGTCAACCACGTTCACTCGTGATATAGTTTTTCACATTTCATTCATAAATTGCCAAAAGAAAAACCACTACTGACCTAACTTTTAAGTGATTGCACTGTGATAATCCTGACCTTCACATTTTGCAACACGATTTTGAATGGTGGAATCCGCCATTGTTTTTACCGGAAGTGTTTCCGTGGAGTTCAATTTCATGAAATTTGCATAAAGCGCGGGAAACTTTATCACATAAATGAAAAGAACATTACTGGAAACCCCGAAAGTGACTTATTTCATATGTAAAAAAAGGATCCTCATAGAAACGAAAATGGCGGAATTACAATGGAAAACATTCTGGAAAATGTGAAGGTCAGAATTATTACAGTGCGATCACTTAAAAGGTAGGTCAGAAGTGGTTTTTGTTTTGACGATTTATGAATGGACTGTGGAAAACTACATCTCGAGTGAGCGCGATTGATAGTTTAGATTATTTCTACCGATAACTGCGACGAATTTCAGCTGACTTAATATTTAATTTTGAAACTGAGAAAACGATTCGCAATTTGTTTATCGAAATAATTTTTATTGAGGTAAATTGATTTTTTTTTTAAAAGAAAACCAAGAAATATGAACTTTACCAAACTTAATCAACAAGAGTAATCATAACCTACTCCAAGCGTGCACATTGTTTTTATAAAGTATTGTCGGTTTGTAACTTACCTCCTTGATCCAAAACGATATACTGTGAGCCTTTCTGCATTAAAGCTATTTGTTTATTACCACATGAAGTTGATTTGACCTCAGTTGGTACCGTGCGACAATAGAATGATGCGGCCTCGGGTTCTGCAACAATTGTCAACTGATCAAGTTTTATATTAGCCTACAATGATATTCAAAAGAGTTTTTCATGCATTTTTGACATGCATATAGAGTAACGCGTATTCAGTTGAATATGGTCCCTTGCTGAAAATACACTTTTGTTTTAACTTACGACTGGATATAAAGTGAATACACTTGTTGGAGACTGTTTGCTTACCATTCGAATGTTTAAATGATATATACCTCTAACTCCTTATCAAGATCAAGTAGTATTAGCAAAGGATGTGTAAGAACCTAAAGATTAAATAGCTATGTGACAAAAACATGACCTGTAAAATAGACAAATCTTTCTAAATAAATATAAGACGATATGGAATGAGCGCCTATTAGACAACTCTCCATCAAAGTCACAATTAACAACAGTAAACTATGATAGGTCAAAGTACGGCTTTCAACACGAAGCTTTAGTGTACATCGAACAGCAAGAAAAGGGCAATTAAAATGATTAGTGTAAAACTATTCAAACAGGAAAACCAACGGCGGAATCTATATAAAAAACATGGATCGAGAAACACTTATTAACCACATTGACGAACGACAATAACAGTTACTGAACAACAGCTTCCAGACTATTTTTACTTTTACTATATGAAGCAAAGTTCGGGCCAAAAATAACATATTACTACTGTACTACATATATGTATCTTTCCATAAGATCTAGATTGAATAATGTCATTTTTTTTTCAAATATAAAAAAAAAAAAACATCACAAGAATGTGATATACATGTTCAGGATGTAGTTCAACTATCTTGTCTGTTTCTAAACATTCTAAATATGTTTAATTAAACATAAAAAAAACACTCCCCCGAAATTAGTTTTTTTTTTCTAAATAGAATGTTTCACTTGTTTTTCTGTAATTAATTGAAAAATAGTAGAAATGCATTTTACTTATTCTTCGCAGTTGACAAAAGATGTAAAGGTAATACAAACAGACAAAGCAAAAACAAAAACAAACAAAAAAAAAACAAAACAAAACTGCAGGAGGCTTTTCAATAATTATATAAATTAATAACGAATACTAATTACAAATAAGAAAATGAGTGGCATAAATGGCGACAAAACCTCCTAAATATAAATCTTTAGAAATAAGCAGTCTACATTTAACAAATTTAACAAGCAGTTAAATTTTCCCATCATTTTTCCGAAGGTTTTACGATAGGTTATAATCCCATTTTAAAGATTTACACAATGATATAAATCCAATATTTGAGTTAATTTCTACAAAGACTATTATCATAATCCTGATTTTTCTATATCAATTCACAATTTCGAATTCTATTATTCGTTTAGGATAAGACTATGTAGATAAACTCATCATAGATACCCGGATCAAAATGCAGATCGATCCATTTATATAAGCTTTATGTGGGTTTATCCATAATACTCTATTCTCATCAATGTATTTATAAAATTTTGTTTTTTATATTGAGCATTCCTAATTCTTTAGTTTTTTATATTAGATAGTGTTTACGTCGTATAAAAACAATCTAAATTCATTACAAAGAAGCCAGTTACTTTAAACTCAACCGTATAACTCAAGGTCTTAGAAAACTACACACATTATTATCCATGTCTAAATAAAATACTAAAATAATCTAATACTTATTTATTATTTTTAATTGCATTGGAACATCCAGGTAACTGCCCTTGTTCTAAATTTTCTGAAGTTAGACATAAACAAAATGGTAATATCACTGAAATCTGCGTCAACGCAGTCTTGTTAAACAAAAATGTACATACATTTAAATATGAAGCATTTGTAGACAAGATCGTTTGAAATAAGTAAGATGATTCTTTGCAGTACCTTTTTTGCAGCTTCCGCCATGAAATGTCGAGCTTCATAGTCCCAAATGGCTGGAACTGTGATCACCCAATGAACGTATTCGTTATCAAAAGTCTGATTTCCTGGTAAGGTTAAGTCTTTTAACAAATGATTTTTGAAATAATTTATAACAGCACCGAAGACATCAACGGCTAACATGTCTTTCCCAGCATTTCGGATGTCACTGATAAATGTATCTTTGGTTAGTATATCCTGTTAAAACAATTGAAAGATTTTTTATTTAGAGTACGTGTTATTTTTCTTATTTCATTACTTGTACAAGGAATACAGAACTGATTTTACGTATAATTACACATAACCATTATCATTATAATTGACATATATTTCACTGATTCATACAACTGATTAAACTGTAGCAGGGTACATTTGTAATTGTCTTCAAAAATGCCTACCATATGTTATCGAAACTGATTATAAAGTGTTGTTGTAATGGCACATATTCTTATATCTCTTCTATTATCTCTATGGTAGCAATTAGCTTGTAATAATAGACTCCGTTATCGGAAAAACAATTCGAATAACATCTTATTCGTTTATTGTGTGTTAATTTGCGTTTTGTGATTGAGTTAAGCCTTCCGACAGATATTTTATAGTTTGTCTTTCTATGTTGTGATGTTATAACATTTTTTCCGAAAAGGGAGAAGGTTTGGTACCATTAAAACGTTTAATCCCGTTGCAAATATTTGCACTTGTCCTAAGTCAAGAATTTGATGTACAGTAGTTGTCGTCTGTTTATGTAGTCCATACGTGTTTCTCGTTTTTCTTTTTTATATAGACTAGACCGTTGGGTTTCACGTTTGAATGGTTTTACACTAGTAATTTTTTAGGCCCTCTATAGCTTGCTGTTAGGTTTGAGCCAAGGCTCTGTGTTGAAGGTCGTACCTTGACCTTTAATGGTTTACTTTTATAAATTGCAACTTGGATGGAGAGTTGTCTCATTGGAACCCATACCACATCTTCCTATATCTAATTTAGGATGAACATATTTACTTGAATTCTTTCTAAAAAATCACTGATTAATGTGATTATATAAAATCAGCTAATTTACTGTAATAACATAAACGGTACCAATTTTCCTGCACCAGATGCGCATTTCGACAATACATGTCTCTTCAGTGATGCTCGTGGCCAAAATATTTGAAATTCAAAGCTGATATAAAAGATGAAGAGCAATAATCCAAAAGGTAAAAAAAGTATAGCCAACTCCGTCAAAGGAATCAGAGCTTTGCACGAGGGAGATACATTCCTTAATTTATAATCATTTCTAACATTTTGTAACAGCAAATTTTAATAACACAAAAAATCCGTATTTTCATGCCAGTACCGAAGTACTGGCTTCTGGGCTGGTGATACCCTCGGGGACTAACAGTCCACCAACAGAAGCATCGACCCAGTGGTAGTAATAACATTAACGGTACCAATTTTCCTGCACCAGATGCGCATGTCGACAATACATGTCTCTTCAGTGATGCTCGTGGCCAAAATATTTAAAATCCAAAGCTTATATAAAAGATGAAGAGCAATAATCCAAAAGGTAAAAAAGTATAGCCAAATCCGTCAAAGGAATCAGAGCTTTGCATGAGGGAGATACGTTCCTTAATTTAGAATAACTTCTAACATTTTGTAACAGCAAATTTTAATAACACAAAAAATCCGTAATTTCATACTTTAAGCTATATATCATTAGAGTCTAAAAATACCGCGAATAATTGTATCAGTTAATACCAAAAATTTCCTATCAGCACAAGATTCCTGAAAGAACAAAATTATCCTGGACGTCAAAAGTCATAATATCATCTGTAGTTATTCAATGACTTTTTAATTTGAAAATGAATTGGACACTGACATACAGATAGAAGGACTTGCAATAAAAATCAATTCAACACAAAACATTTGAAAATATGACACCTGTTAAATAAAACCTATAAAAACGAAAGGAAAAGTTTACGTATTCAATATAAAACACTTTTTTGTCTTGGTATTGATAGTTTGTCGTTTTTATTGATTATAAATAAAAGAATTATGCAAAAGTAAAACTGAAAAACGTTTTGCTAGCATGACACAATTGGAACATGTCGTATGTTTTGAGATGACATTCTTTAAGTGTCTTGTCTTATTGTATCAGTTTTACGTCTTTGACCGTGAACATAACAATCTACTTAAACATTGGTGTAAATTTCAATATATTTTTAAAGTTGTTTTGATCATCTTTGGAAGAGCTCGATTCAGTAATTTCTAAGAATGAAATCTGTAAAATATACTTTCTTTGAATATTAAAAATATTTTTTTTTCAAACGAACTGAAATATGTTGAGGATCTTCATAATATGCCACAACTTATTAGTTGACAAAGTAATTGTTTAATTGAAAAATGACAGTTAAAAATAATAAGAGCATGAGTTAACACTGCTTATATTTTTTTACTTAATATTTCTTTGTCCACCAATCGTATGTGTTTACCTTTTACAAAAATAGAAAATATACTTAGTCATGTTAAGTGTAACAATTATCTAAGTACTCTTAAAACTATTACATATCGTACCTTGTAAAGTAGCATTTTGAAATTCCTGAAGAAGTACCATTTTGTAAAATCTATAGAATCTGACTTTTCGCGATAAAATTCCTCTGCTTCAAACCCAAAACTGTGAAACGATTTATCAGGGTTAAACAACACAGACGTAGGAGATTTGTATGTCACTTTTCCATGTATTTTCCAATGCTTACAATAAATTTTAGCATTAAATCCGGATTCTTTAAAATCTGATTTATTGCAATAAGCATATCCGGAATTTGCCGTTCCAAAGTCAATTGCTGCTACAATAACTTTATCTGGAAGAATTTGCTGTAATGAAGTAACAAGTTTAAATATAAATATAAATGTGTCGTTTATTGGTTTCAACACCATATGAATTTATTTCGATACTTGACATCAATTGTAGGATTGAGAACATTTTACAGAAGATGTTTTGATTTAGAAAAAATTACATCCGATACTTACCGCTGGTAGATATACAAGGTCTGATCAACTCGGAAAAGTCTGGACAAAAAATTGAATTATGTTTGTTAAAGCAACGACTGATGACGAAGAGGGATACATACAGATGATAATAAACGTTCACAGGTCTGATATATATTACCAACAAATGATGTTAACTTCAAAAATTATCCTTCACCAGAGTCAAAATATAGTACAGTAATTGCATTTAGCCAAAAAAAACAAAAAAAAACCAAAAAAAACAACAGAGCAATACTATATTAAAAACTTATTAAAAATCACTTAAATCTTCAGTTGACTCATTATAGATTAAACAACTATATCATATTGTCGACCCCTACTAGCCTTTTAAGATTTATTAAGCTATATACAAATAGTTAACACTACCACTGCCATCATCAGAATACACATACATATCGCACTCAACGTCCTTGGTGACAAAAAATACGATTTCTTAGAAGATCGTAGATTACTTGAAATTAAATATTTAAATATCTTTACGTGTATACGTTAAATTGCTGCAAGCTAAAATAAAGAAAGATGATGAATATCGAGAAAAGGATTATGTAAAGGTATTAATGTTAAACTTCAGCGAAAGCGAAGAGTTTTAAGTTTTTAAGTTTTTTTTAAAATTAGCACACGCCATACATGTTTTTACTTACATTCTGATTACGTTTCTGGACAGGATACCATGGCAAATACAAATCATCTGTGTCGTGCATTACATTGTGTTCTAAACATTTGAGATGAGATATCTTTTCCAATTCAGAAAATACTTTTTTCCCGCTTTGTGTAAAGTCGCCGCTTCTGCACTTTGGATATATATTATAATCAACATGCAATCTATACTTTATGGAAACTTTTGATATATAGTACTGCAGACTTTTTCTCAATTTTTCTGCCTCATTTAATGGATCCATATTTGTGTCAGTGTGAGTCCACAACTGTATAGCTATAACATTTTCAAATGTTCGTAAAACTACTAGTTCCCTACCTGAAGTATCAAGATCAAAAAGCCCAAATGTTCGACTGATAGCAGACATTTGTTTATTGTCTAGCATAAACATGCTTACTTCATATTTCCTAATAAAGATACAAAGAATATGATTGAAGAATGCCGGAGGTAAAAATTCGAATTCAAAACACAGCCATGATGACTTTTTGTTCTTTTCGGTAGCAAAATATGTGCATACATTTTGCCAGTTTGTGTCTTGTATCATAAATGGCATGTATAAAACATCTTTCAAGTCTGTATTCCTATATTTCATAAGAATATCAAATTTGTTCATTACCTTCAGAAGGTAAGACTTGTGGGTAACAAAATTGTAATATTGATTTGAACTAAGCAATTCCGAAATAATTAAGTCGCTCATTTCTCCCGTGACCTGCAATTTTTGGAAATCTTTTGTTGCCATAACCCTAACGCTTAACTTATGTCTGTCTGTCATAAAACATCTAAACGCTTGTGCTAACCACTTAGGATCAAGAATTACATAATCTTCTAAGTCGTCATCTGCGAAGAAAATAATGTTTCCTACTTCATGGTTAAAGTGCAAAAATAGTAATAACTCCTTATAATCTGAAATGCCAATTCGTTTGTCTCTTGCGATTTCGATTAACACTTGTAACTGTAGAATAAAAGTTCCGTTTGCTTTTAATTTCCGTAGAAATTCCTCGAGAACAACCCATCTAACCGGCACTTTCACACCCCAACCTGGCAGCCTTTTTATATGCTTGGAAATTTCTTTACGTATCTCATCAAACATTCCGTTATCGTCACTAGTAGTTGAGCAAACGAAAACCTCTCTCAGAGTGCCTGTGTTTTCAGAACTAGCATTTCTTGCAATATTACACAGTTCATCACGAAAAGTGTTTGTCTTTTCGTCCAATTCTTCTAACTTTATAAAAAAAATTATATCTTATTGATTGCTATCTTGAATAAAGTACACATTCTAGCATCATCTGTTCAAAATATGAAATTCTTAAATGCGAATTAGATTTCGATAATTATTTATTACGGCAATTACTATGTTTGTTCAGCAATATTTGCAAAATATCATATTTGTACGTGATTCAATAATATAATGATACACTACGACTTTTCTTTTTATTATTCCTATTTGAAATATAATAAAAATAACTGACTAGACTAAATTTAATGTACAAGTGACTACAGTAAATTGAGTTTTTATAGACAATTAGCTTGCAGTCAATTTAGTAATGTTCAGTATATTACCTTTTTAGACAATTCAGAATAATATTGATGTTTATAATGAGTTGTACGACTTTGCCCCCTCAGAGCTATAGAAAAACAGAACATTAAAGGGTGTTACACGGACTCTTTTAAGACGATAAACGGACTCTTTTTAGTTGTTACACGGACACTTTTTATGAATAGAATCACTCGTGCATGATCAGTGAGTTCATGGGCACTTTAACTTTCAATTAGATTTGAACTTTTTGGTTCACCGACATATTTCCTGTCTTTTTTTTAAATAAAATATTTACGTTAGCATCAATATATATATTTTTTTAAACATTTCCAGTAAAATACTATTCATATCAGTACACTAAGGGATTCAACATTTAATTTCAAAAAGGGATGGGGGTATGTTTAAACTCCTTACAAAACATATTTTGATCCCAAATTTTATGAGAAAAAAATTACTATGGTAAAGCAAATCACAAATGAGTAGGGGCAATAAGGCCCTTATTTGGCCCAAAAATTACTGCAAATTTAAAAGTTATCATACATATTTTAAAATTACTGAAAAGTATCTCAGGTAGAGGGTATTCAGAAAAACAAAATAATTTTGGACATTAAACAAGTTACCATGGCAACAAATCATGCCTTAATTTGCATATTTTGTAAAATTTTGTGATTTTCCTTGTTTTTCATCAAATTGTTAAGTATATTTTCGATTGGAAAAGTATGTGCGCACCCAAGAAACAACTTTATGTTTGGTGAGATTTTGTCAATAGTAATGATAAAGCTTCAGTTAAATTATTTTGTTGTTTCTGGGCTGCGCACGATGTTTCCACAACAGAAATAAAGATAGAAAACTGCATAAATTCTGAATTTTTATCGTTTTTGTGAAAACAGTATATATTATGACGTAATTGTGACGTCATCATTTAAGAATCTTAATGTTTTTTATTTATATTTCTTGACTCTATGCATTTCTAAAGATTATGTTCCAATTTGAAAAAGTTATCAAACATTTTATTTTCTTGGGCCAAAACCAGACCTTAATTGTTAATATATTCAGAAAAGAACATATCACACCCGTTTCTTATGGAGCAAAATATTCGGTCAATAAACGTATTTTCTTTAATACATGGACATGAATACCATTTTGGACAATGCTGATTTTTCGAATACCGTATATATATAATATTGTTAATTTAAAAACATTATAAATATTGGGTGATGGCGTTGTAAAGGTAAATAGTTAATATATTCAGAAAAGAACATATCACACCCGTTTCTTATGGAGCAAAATATTCGGTCAATAAACGTATTTTCTTTAATACATGGACATGAATACCATTTTGGACAATGCTGAAAGTAAAGAAATGATGATACCGACGTTTATATTTCAATCAAAAGAGACAGGAAATATGCAAATGAAAATCAAATCTCACCAAAAGATAAAATCCTTATTAACTCACCAATTCACGATTGATCATATAAGTAAAAAGTGTTTTCTTTTGTTACATTTATATTGTTATTGAATTTATATTTAAGTTGCCTTCAAATCTATCAGGGGCGGATCCATCCATTTTAAGAAAGGGGTTCCCAACCCAGGAAAAAAATGTCCAACTATATGTCTCCATTAAAATACATAAATCGTCCAAAAAAGGGGGTTCCAACTCCCGGACCCCCCTCCCCCCACTGAATGTTGAATGCATGTATTTGGCAGCAAACAATTTTTTAAAGGAGGAATAGGGGGCGTGGAACAGCCTGTTTATTTCAAATCAATTTAGCCCCCCCTCTCCCTGTTTTCCCCGCTTTCCGTTTCACCCATAAAATCAAACGATATCTTATTTACCAAAATAATATTTCTTTCATATATTACTTTTTACGAATTTGCATTTTAAAAGTATCAAATGTGACATGAAATGGTTCTTTTTTTTGTCAAATTATTGGATTCCTGATTTTATTTTGTAGAAAAAAAACTCGGTTGAAGGGAAATAAAAACAAAAACGTGTTTACTTTATTCTATAACTTACATTAACTGCTTTGAGGCCATTTAAAAATGATCAGTCTTGAAAAATGTAATACTTCTTCCGTGAAACGTCGTACAAGTCAGATACAAAACAAAAGTAACAAAAAAAAGGCCGGAAACAACCTACCGTATAGTTTTTCTGCACTTGTAGTCAGGTTGACCTGACTACTCGTGCAGAAAAACTATCCGGCAACGGTTGTTTCCGGCCTGTTTCTTTGTTACATTTGTATTGTATCTTATACGTAATGAACAATTACTGAACAGTTTAAACCTAGACTGAACATATCTTAATTGACTCAAAGCAAATTATCTGAATGGTTATTACTATGACTTAATGATTGATTGTTCGGATCAAAATGACCGTATCAGATTGAAACTGGTTAAATCGATTTAAACATTGTTGGAGGTCTATCGATGACCCTTAGTTTTTACATGTTCGTCCATTAATCCCTTGTTGAAAACATATCCTTTTATTTCTAAAATTGTACAAAACTATACCTTGAATCGGTCAGTGTTGGTACCAACAGCAATAACAGGTGGATTTTGTGTCTTGCAAATTCGCCCTTTTTCTTTTGTGTTCTTTAACGCCGAGCAAAAGCAGTGAAAGATGTTAAACCACCGTTTAATATAATCTACAACACGCAAATTATAATATATTAATAAATCATATCTACATATTAACGTGAAAATTATTTCTATGTTACTTGTCTTATATTTCACGTACTATAATGGACATACTAAGGTAAACCTTTTACTATCTTTTTAATATGGTGATTACAAAAAGTATTCTGTTATACAACAAATTCAAATTGTTATAAAATGGCTCAAATAAACAGAGAAAACGAATCAAAGAAAAACACGGAAATGTTACTATGCAGAAAATCACCAAGACTATCACCAAGGAACTGACGTTGTCAGTTTATTTCCGATCTATGAGTTTGACTGTCCCTCTGGTATCTTTCGTCCCTCTTCTATCAACAACTCTAGCTACCCGAACAAGCGTTCTGTAAAAGCTACAAAATTGTGACAATACTTTACAAATCATCTGTTGTTCATATTTGACGTTTCTCATTTTTTTTTAATCTTGAGGTATATCAGTTTTTTTGTTATTCTAAATCAGCAATTCTTACGTTCCGATTAACCTTTTCTTTAATCACTCCAACATTTTAATGAAAAAGTACAATTCAGGCTTTATTAAAACTTTATATTAAATTTTACCCAGTGATATGAGTTTGTTGAATTAAAATTCGTATAAGTAAAGAAGCTCACTTTTATCCTCTTTGTCATTATTTGTTTTCTCCACCAAATATGGAAACTGTTAACCATTCATATACGTTGCGAATTATTTTATTTACATGACACGTTTTTCATACTTTTGCCAAGAGTAAATTTATAAAAATGACCATTCAATTGATATTCATGTCAACACCGAAGTTGTTATACGACCAACATTATCTTCTGCGATACCTGTGTTTTTCTAATTCTATGTTAGTTTGAAGTGATATTCCAATAGACCAGTGAAACGTAATACAACTACTAGTATATCAATTGATAAAAGTATTGGTCAAAAATTTTCAATCTAATATTAAATTTTACAGCTTTTATAAACTGTTGCTATACTTTTTTGGCTAAGGCTATCTAAAAAAAGTAATAAACATATTTCGATAGCAATCTTTTATAATGTATCAAAACTACTCATTTGCTGGTTAAGTCAAATATTTAAAATTATTACAGCTAAAAATGGATTCTTGCAGTTTCAAAACTGATTGAGAGCGATAAAGCTATGTATGTTCATGCCAATTAATTTTTTTTAAAACTTAATCAATAAACTTTTAGATGTTTCAGTCTATAGAAGAAGCGAATCGATAAAAACTTTTCTTATATCCCATAGCGATATTGTCTAATATCAATTGTAAATATGCAGACATTCCATGCGGAAAATACTATCTTCAAAACTTATTGTTCAAATATAAAAAACAATTGCGTCAAAATATGCATTCAGAAGTTAGTAAAAAGCAAACGTTTATGTCCGTGTAAAATTTGAAGTGCTGTGTTTTTCTTATATACATAAATATACAAATGCTATTAGTTCTAATATCAATGCGATACTTTTAAAACATCATAGCGGTGTTTTTGTTATATCAATATTAGTACTTATTAGTATTAATATTTGACAGCTGTACCCATATTTTGACAATTTTACCTTATGTCTGTTTTGTTCACGCATCGTTGTAAATATGACAGAATTTGATGAGAATGTCATACACGTGAAAGGTTTAGCGCTATAAAACCAGGTTCAATTCACTATTTTAATAATTTGAAAATGCCAGTACCGATGGGGTTTAATAAACAATGGTGTAATCAAATAGCTAAGTATCAAAACTATTGTTCACATGTAAAGCATTTAGCAAATTTTATCATGAACGCACCGAAATAATATATATCTGTTTGAATGGTTTAACACTAGTAATGTTTTGGTTCCTGTATAGCATGGTGTTCGTTGTGAGCCAAGGCTCCGCTCCGTGTTTAAGGCCCTACTTTGATCTATAATGGTTTACTTGAAACAAATTATTACTTTGATGGAAAGTTGTCTTATTCGAACTCATGCACCATCTTCTTATATTTCTAAATCTTTAAAATTTCCCCTTATAAGAAACTGCTTTCCAGTCCTCCAAAAGCCTCATTTGGCTGCTGAATCTTTTGTTAAAAGTGCAATATGAACTAGCACACTTCTAAAGCTTTAACAGTAACGACAGTTATGATGGTACAAGAACGATTACGTCAATAAAAATACCATAAAAACACAATGAACGATCTAAATTTGTAAATATAGAAAAGATATATACACATTTCTAACGTCAACAGACATTTACATCTTATTTATTTGTTTTCTAAATATTTTTTTTAGTATTCAATGAAGAAATGAATCTATAACAAGCGATACGGATTGTTATTTTGCACTAAGAAATGTATGCGTATTTATACGATCGGTTACTAGTCAAAAACGAAAGTCAAATCTCTGTGGCAACAATACATGGGAATGCCCTCACGGTCATCGCGATGTGAATCAGCGTCCACGCGGCGAGCTGATTATATTCATAGAGATATCGATTTACCAACGAGGAAAGTCTTTGATATCCAAAAAGAACTGTTTTCCTTCTCAATATTTTTTCTATGTTAATAACAAATACATTTTCTGTTTGACAAGATTTTTGATTTTTGTTGTATCTGAAGCTGTTCAATTTAAAGTCTGAGGCTACTCAGTTAGTATCTTCAAAGTTCGGGACATCAGCATTTGTACATTTTAATTGTTTGGAATATTGATTTTACCATTTGCATATTCATTGGTATTGGATTGGATTGTTTGAATGACTGTTTTTTTTTCCTTTTAAGTAATGATATTTTTTGTCTATTTCGATATTACCCATGTGGATGGGCTATAGCAGTGGGACCTCAAGGGTGGATCCAGCCGTTTTCAAAGGGGGGTTTCAAACCCAGGATAAAGGGTGGGGGGGAGTTCCAACCATATGTCCCACTTCAAATACGTTGATCGGCCACTGGACCTATATTAGAATCTAATAGGCCGGTAGACTATTTACAGCCGCATTTAAATTCCGCCATTGCATCATCACTTCAAATAGAATTAGTCGGTTAAACCATGTGATTGAAAACAATAGACTGAACAGGTTGTTAACACTTTCAACTATCAATAGGGTCAAGCAACATTTTCGAAATTATAAGTTCATGTAAGCTTTTATTTTGTTACAGATACGAAATTTTAGTGATATTGATCCTCAAACATTAAGCCGGTCATGAACTAAGTTTGTAAATTATGTTTGCGGTTTTCTTGACATGCATTGTGACGTGTCATCGTATTCGTTGTATATTAGAAAACTATAGCAGTTATATTAGAAAAGTATCGCATTCAAAAATTTTTGATATAAAAAAAAACCAACATCGCTATGATATAAAACAAACATCGCATTGATATAATAAAATATAGCAGTATCTTTTACTTATAAGTTATATTGGCTTATCAAACAATTGAATTCATCTCAATTGCATTCGACTGAATTTGCTACATGATAATTATGGAATGTTTACATCAACAAATGATAAATCGTGCATTTATGTTCCATTTATTCAACAATTCAATTTTCTCGTTTAAATACACCTTGCTTGTTATTACATAAAATAATTCATGGAAATTATACAGCAGACGTATGTCGTGTTAAATCTTACCCTGTTTTAAGAAAAGAGTCAATACTTTATACCGAGAAATCTGCCTTTCTTCGTACAAATGCTAACATTCGTCTGAAATGTCCCACAATGCAACTCGTTGATATAAGACAATATCGCTCGTTGATATAAGACAATATCGCTCGTTGATATAAGACAATATCGCTCGTTGATATAAGAAAAGTTTTTATCGATTCGCTTCTTCCATAGACTGTGTTTCATTTGATTTTCCAACTTGAGAAACTTGTACGTTTTAATCTTTGTATAATTGACCAATACTTATCAAAGGTACCAAACTTATTATTTATAACGCCGGACGCGCGTTTCGTCTATAGAAGATTCATCAGTGACGCTTTATGGAAATGACCATATACACGACCAACAAAGTCGTCCTTGAAATAGTAAATTTAAAAAAATGACCAAATAATTTATATTCATGTCAACATCGAAGTTGTTACACGACCAACCAAGTCGTTCCTAGGTTATAGCGCTACTTATTGGTTATGGCTGACTATGCTAATTAAGTAGCTTCACTCAGACAAAGACATTTTGAGCCTTTGTAATATATTGCGATACTTTTGTTATTTGTCGGCAAAATAAACAAATATTTGCGGAAGTAATTCATCTAATGGTTACATATATAGTATTCTATGATTTTAAGGAAAACTGTATTACTATCGGCTTTGATGATTTTTAATGTTTTGCTTTATTTTTATAGTTTAACGCAACCAATCACAACTAACAAAATGCCTGAACTTTCGAAGGTAACATACACTGCCAAAACTAGACTTGGTAAGCTCGTGTATATCTGACATAATTTTTAGCATATTCATTCTTCTTCTTAAACTTGATAGGTACAGGTATATAAAATATTTAAATGATCATGCATACATTAAAAGTCTGCACAGTGAAATAATATAACTCTGTAATAATGAAATGATAAATAATACCTCATTTCGAAAGCAATGCAAATATAAAGAAAATGCAAGTACTTAAATAGATTCATTGATAATGTATTTTGTTTTGTTTTGGTGCATAATGTTCAAGCTTATTATGCTTACCACGAGATTTAGATTTTGAGGCATTGATATCCTCAAATGCATTCACAACCAACAAATAAACAGCACAACTGGAAAGAAAAGCTTGAAATGTTCCATAAAATTCGCTGTCGCCTTCAAAGTCCCACAAAGAAAACGAGACAATATCTTTGTTTGTCGTTTCATTATTTCCTATTGTAGCACTTTCAAGTAAATCTAAATGAACATTTTCTAATAGTTTCTTGAATTCCTCCACACGGGAAAAATCTGCGTCAAGATTCCCTTTGTCGTCCTTCGTTAGCGTATTTTCTAGAGCTTTTAGGTCTGACGAAGATAAAGCGTTTTCTGCATTCAATAATGTTCGCTCATCATCTCTTATACTACAAATATGATCGTCTGAAGATTGTAAATCAGACGAATCTGTTTCATTTAATAATATTTCTTCGTTCGTTAAAGTTGATATTTCAGGATACCGATCGTTTATGTCGACTGATGTGGTGTCAGACACGTATTGAATGTCTTTATCTAACGCAAAGGTTTCTGGAGAACCAATTTTTCTATTTTCCAATGCTATCTGCAATTTCTGTCCACATTCTCTTTCAGATTCTGTATGAATATATGAAGAATTAAAAACAATTTATACACGTTTTAGCTTTCTAAAAAGCTATGGACTGCTTCGCTCAACCCTTATTTAAGGTAATATGTGTGCTAGTATTGCATATACCGACTCTCAATAAAGCTTTATGTCTTATATGTCTTATTATGCATTTTGTTGTTAATTAGTATGTGGTATTTATATATATTGATTGATAAAAAATGGATGTTCTTTCAGAGTGTCTGTGTACGTTATATACCCCTTCTTTTTAAAAAAAATCGAAATTTCTTGATGAAAATTAAAACAATTATAAATAGAAACGACTCTGGAGGTGTGCCTAGATTGTCAAAAGTTATAAACTACAGATAATGCATTTCTGTAAACATTGTATATGAACATTGTTTAGCAAAGCAAATCGTGCAAATTGCAGAGTAACAAAGCAAATAAAAACGTATTAATAATTGATATTTCAATATTGAATTTATCTGTGAAATGTATGCATAATAAAACGGACATGAATTAATGACATTTCATCGGAACTGAAATACACATAGTCAATGTTCCGGCATTTGATGTCTTATCCTGGACGAGAAAAGTCTGTAATTCTTTATCTCATTTAAGCCAATAGTTGTTGCTGTATCTCAGCCGCATCCAATCAGCATCTATACGGGATAAGTAATTTATTCACGATGGCGTGTATTTCGATTGAAACTAATAGCTCCGCATCGTGATGCGAAGCAATCATACAACATTAAAATCAACAATGTTTGAACCGCAGTTTGCTTTTGCAAATTTGTAACGTCATCCCCGTCGCTGAGTTAGTGTAAAGACACTATCGACACAATTCACTGCTTTGTTTTAGTAGTTTCACCTGGTATTGTGCATTTATATTATTTTTGAAAGATATATATACATCATAAAAAATCAATGGTACACAGATATATATTATTTTATTTAAGCCAGAGGACAGTATAATGAAATATCAGAAGGAACAAATACTTAAATGATTAATCTGTCGAATCGAACTCTGTAGAATATGTTTAATTTAGGTTTCAAATGTATATCCGGTGATCCTTGAACACATTAAAATTAATAAATTTTATAACACAAATGAATGAATAAGTTCAAAGGTTAAAGGCCCTATAGCCATATCATATTAGATACACTTCTATTTTAACGTTTTCTGTTCGGTATGTTTGAAACTAAATCATTTAAAAACTTTACATTGTAAAGGACTGTCATAAAACCAGATTTACGATTATTATTTTTAGGAATTCAAAGAAATCAAAGTTAATTGTCATCAAAGTGAGAGGTTTAGCTAGCTAAAAAAACCAGGATTTAATCCATCATTTTCTACTAAGGAAATACCTATACCAAGTCAGGTTATGACAGTTGTTATTAATTCACTTCATGTGTTTTAGCTATGGATTGTGCCTATTGGTAAAGGACTTTTCGTTTTGAATTTTCCTTGAAGTTTTTGTTATTTTACTTTTGGCCTTTTTCTAAAAAAAATACCGAGTACCATGTATGCTGAATTATTTTCGGAGTTTAGTATGACTTCCATTATCACTGTACTAGTAAACATAATTTTTAAGGGGCCAGCTGAAGGATGCTTACGGGTGCGGAAGTTTCTCGCTACATTGAAGACCCATTGGTGGGGTCGGCTGTTGTCTGCTCTATGGTCGGGTTGTTGTCGCTTTAACACATTCCCCATTTCCTTTCTCAATTATATGAATCCTAAATTACGGTAACTAGTGCAGTCTGATCTGTAAATAAAAGTATATTGATACCGTCACCCCCTTAATGTTTGAAAGTGGAAATATTTAACGGCAGAATGCATTGGGCAAAAAATAGGTGGTGTGCGTCTTATAACTTTGAATTTTTCGAAAAACTAAGGATTTTCTTATCCCAGAAATATATTACCTCAGCCGTATTTGGCACAACTTTTAGGAATTTTGGATCCTCATTGCTCTTCTACTTCGTGCTTTTTTGGCTTTATAAATATTTTGATATGAGCGTCACTGATGAGTCTTATGTAGATGAAACGCGCGTCTGGCGTACAAAATTTTAATCCTGGTACCTTTGATAACTATTATTACACTTATAGACAACACACTGGTCTTAATTGAGAGAATGTTGCTGCACATAAGACAAATTATAACAACTTTGAAATTATCTTTATAAGAACGTTCAAACCAAAGAATTTGAAAGCAAAGGAGTAATCAATACCTAAAAACAAGAGAGGAATTTTGACTAAAAGGAACCCAAAAAGTGCTAAAGTGCTCATATTCCTTTCTCATATAATATTAAAAATATGATTCGAAAATAACTGAATAACCCATTCAAGAAATGTTCAATATACATATAAATGTATTTACGGTTGAACAAACGCATTTACTTTAATGGGACAAAACAGAAGAAGAAAAAAATAAACACTGCCGATGCAATATCACCAATATATCCAGATAATACTGCAGGTCATTGGACCGAGCATTCTTGAAATTGAACAAAAACATGAAATAAAAAGGGTAATACCTGGTGCGTATAACAACGAAAGCGCTAAAAGGTAATTAAATTAAGTTAGAACAATTTCCTTAATAGATAGCGACCTCGTTGGCCAAGTGGTATAAGAAGTCGAACTACTGTTTCACTAGCCAGACAACACTAAGGTTGTGACTTCGCATCCCACACGGGTCATGTGCACTCCACTCCAATCTTAATTGACTGGTGTCAGTTTACTTATCGAAGTTTGGTGGCTGTCTCCGGGTAATCCAGCTTCATCCAGCAAGGAAAACTGACACTACAATAAAGCACAATGATGTTGAAATTGGCTTCAAACATCAATCAAATAATATCCCCAAATAACTTTTGAGGGAGGAAAGGAAAGCTCTATCGAAGATTTGACCATTCAAAGGAAGTTCGAGTTTCATGTATATTAATCTTAACATGACAATTCGTACATGACCTGTAAAACTCCAGAATAAAGTCTTTAAAATTTTTCGAATATCGGAAACATGAATATCTGAAAAAGAACTTATTTTCATCTGAACCATCAAAGATGTTTTCCAAATTTAATTCAAATATATAAAGCAAAAAATAGGTATCATATTTCAGAAACATTACGTCCCTCCTTAGAGCATATTTATGGATCTATAAGCAATCTATTTAACTTAAACTGTACGCATGTATACATTACCAAGACTGGGAGGCAACCAGGAACCATCATTAACACTTAATGTACATTTTTTTCTGTGGATGTCTATTTCGTTCTTATCATGTAATTTCGTAACGTTATCCGGTCTTTCCCATACTAATTTTTTGGTTAATGATGTTTTTCCGGCATTTTCTTTTCCAATTATTATAACTCGGAAATAGTGTCGTACTGCAATGTCTCCATTTTTAATTATTTCATGATAAAGCCGCACATCATCTTCTTTCATCAATTTTATTTGATCAGGTATATCTAAAACAAAAACACAAAAAAATTCCGATTAAGATCATAATATTGTCTTCTTATATTTTCATAGTGTGTAATGAATCTATTATAAAGAAAGGCTTTCGTTGGGTTAATCATGTTCAAGTTTAATAAATCAAATTGTAATGTCTTCAAATTATGAACTATCTATTTTTTCATGTTCAGTTAGGTTCCGGTAAGATTGATTCGTTATAGCCTCTTAACAACACGTCTTATTATATATATGTATATACCAGTATATATATTTTTTCAACTATATCCATACTTGAGATAAATCAGGATCGAATGAGGAAAGCATATATATATATGATTTCCTCACTCGATCATGATCAATCATAAGTATGGATATAGTTAAAATATATGTGGAGATTGCACTTAAAGTTAAAAATCAAAGAACATACATGTATCTGTGAATTGATATTCGCAGGACAAATTGACTTTCTTGTGAACTATGACACCACATCACTAGAATGTTGACAAGCAATGTTTTGTAGTGCATAAATTTGCTATTTACATCCGCTAAAATCAATAAAGATATTTCTCTTTGAATTCATTTGATTATCCACCAACTTTTTTATATATCTTGTGCGATTATTTTTTGAAAGTCTTTGGTATAAAAGATCCACTTAGAACAAAAGTTGAATGTCAAAGTCAGCTTGCAAATCGATATACTGTGATGATAAGCTTTTTGACTGCATATAAAATAAGTTGCTTCGCCGTGCGCAGCTGGATACGACCGCAGAAATCCAACCCAGATCCGTTCGGGCAAAAATAGACACAATATTCACACTTGATATAGATCTGAATTTGGATTGTAGTTAGATATTTGACACATAATAGATTTCTGACACAGAAAAACTGTAGTGAAAGAACTCAACATACGTTATATGATTTTAATTTATACTCAATGTTTTGCTTTTGTGCAATACATTATGCTGTTGTGAATTGCCCCCTTTTTTCCCCCCAAAAAAAACCACCCTCTCAAAAAGAAAAAACTACCCACCTTTATTTCATTTACTGCAAAACACAGTATACAGGGAACAGTTAAGTCAGAACATTCAGAAATTGACAACGAGGGTTGGTCGACGTCAAAATCTCAGAAAAGCAATGATTTAAGTTTTTTCCATTGTGAACGTTCCTTTTGAGTGAAACGACATTCAAACTTTGACTGCACATTGAATATATATACGACTCGATAGTATAGGCTTGTGTTTCCTTAAAGAGTGTTGCTTCTTGCAAGGACACTGTGTTATCAAGGGTTTTAAATGATCAAGTTCATTGTATTCCAATGGATGTTTTACGCACCTTTCGCCTTGTTTAAATGAGTATATGTTCATAACAAACAAAAGCTAATAGATTATTGTAGGATTTTTGAATTTTGAATTTTGAATGGTGAATTAATAATTGATAAGTTATGAATTTTGAATTTTGAATGATCCTTCTCGACTTTCGTAAAAAAAAACAAATTCAAGAACCATATAACAAAAGAGCACTCACATGAAGAAAAGATAAATTATTAATATTTACATGAACATCACTAAATGAAAACGACCCTTTAAACTATTTTTATAAAAATTATTGTTTATGTCTTCTAGAAAAAATAAAATAACAAAAAACGCCGAAGAAAATTCAAAACGAGGAGTCAATTTAAAACAAATGACAGAATCAACAGATCAATACAAATCAAACGACTGGGTAAGAACTGTTTTATCCTGAATTGGTATAGACATTTGAAGGTGGTACCCAACACCTTCACTAAATTAATTTAACTCGTTTAATTTTCAAAAAATTTGAACCAACCATTTTATCAGAAAAATTACACTGGTTAAATAGCAGTTTTGAAAAACACTAATTTTGATCAATGAGAGACTAAATATTCCCTTAACAACACAAATTATTTAAAACGTTAAGCTGATTTTACAGAGTTATCTCCCTGTAGTGTTATAAATCACCTTAATTTCTTGTGTAGAATCTAATTATTGGTTCATATTATTTATATTTATAGCAGCGTTTTGAAACTATTAAACTGTATTATATATCTGAGTTTGTATGATTATAGCAATGTTGCATTTTATTGAAAATATACCCAAATTTTCAATATAAAACTCAGCTACATGCTCCTTACTCGATTTTTCCATGTGATCTATAACAATAAACATAAAATGCATTTTTATTGCTTAGACATTCAAATGCAAGAAATTAACAGAAAAAGTGTTGTTTTTCATTTATCCTGTCGACATGAAATACTAACACTGTGTATTTTTCAACAACACGAACCCCATCACTATGACAACACTTTATTCAAGATACTCTTGAAGCAATACAATTTATAGAATATACATTTTTACATTAAGTGCCTCAGTGTATTATAAATATCAAGAACTATATGAACCATGATTAAACATTCTACAAAATACTATGTGGAGCAGAATGACAATCAATTCAGATGATAAATAAGGAATACAACTGCATATTGGAACCAGAGAAGATCGCAAGGTACTCTTGAAGGGTGAGCAAGTCCTTTTATCCACACGAGAAACTTATTGCGTTGCTCCCATTAGTAGCGTTGATCAGTTATATCAATTGATTAGGAATTTATACACAATAACAGATTGGAAATTGGTTCTTTTCTTTCTCTAAGATATCACCAAATTCCTTAATCCTCGGTAACTTTAATGTTCTAACTCTGATAAAGAATAGCCGAGATTAAACATTTTATGTAACGAAAATAAACATATCAATGATACGTTATGATAACACAAAAAAAGGCGCAGACTACTTAACTAGTAATATCTTTGTTAACGAAACGTCTACCAGCAGTGCATCGGCCCAAAGGTTAAAACTATTCGAAGAATTCAGGATTATGATTTATTATCGCCATTTCACGAAAATTCTTTGATTTTACTGTTTGGTAATTTCTTACAAAGCACAGTAGAGTTATAAGAAATTGTCACTTGTAACTAAACACACACGTGACGTTGTCATTGAATTTAACAACATCGTCATAGGTAAAATAGCGATAAACTGATTATCATTGGTCATCTCAAATCGATTGCTTTTCTCACTTTCATCGTACTGGCCCAAGCGAGAAAATAAATCTTGTTGAGATGACCAACGATAATCTATAAGTATGGAAGACGAGTGTTGAGTCAACATTAGAACATTAGTGGCGACTGATTTAAAACTTGTTTAACTATCTTTTATCATTCAGAGAAATAAAAATGAATTGACAAAATTCTTATTACGCAGACACCTTAAAAAAGACATAATAATAATAATAATAATAATAATAATAATAATAATAATAATAATAATAATAATAATAATAATTATAATAATAATAATAATTATAATAATTATTATAATAATAATAATAAAGATAAAGATAACAATAATAATTATAATAATAAAATAAATAAAAATCATAATTATAATAAAGATAATTGCGCGTAACGTTACGTTATACAGAAATGTTCCGTATGTAACGTCACATCCTTTGTTTCTTCGTTATGCTTTCAAATATAGATACTGATATACGTTCCACTGTCATTTATTGTTGTTTTGGATATTTCAAAACAAAAACAAAACGATGGAAATGATGTAGAAATAAAAATTGATAAACCTCTGCGGTACAATGTAGCGGGTGTTTATTTTTCGGGCTCAGGCGGTGTTAATTTTAGGCATTAGCACCCAGTGTTAATAGGATCACATGTGACTATGGTTGGGCATATGATAGGAAGTAGAAATTAACAAAAGCCGCGTGTCCGATGAAATTAATGGATGATATAAGAAATTTACACAAGAAATAATAATAAAAAATAATAGTAATAATGAAAATAATAATACTCATTTTTGATATAATCATTATTTTAACATAAATTCACAGGTTCAATGTGAAAGCATGTTGTATCAGAAATCTTATCTAGATGACAATACAGTGTTAATAAAATACAAATAGCTTTTCCATGATAATGTTATAATATTCACTATTCAAATATTGCCTTATCAGAAATTGTTTCTGAGAAAACATATAGTGAACATGAAAATGTCTTTATATGTAGATTAATGTTTCATAAACGAAAACAAATTGTGCGTCCTTAATTGGCCTAGTTTCACTGATGACGAAGATTGTGTTCTATTTGTAGTAATCGCAATCTTGTCTTATTTTCGTCGAATGTGACATCAACGTATTATTACTAAGGTATCATTCGATTTTTTTAAATAAAATGGATAAAAGGAACTTGATATATTTATAAATATGCTGAGGCCGAACAATGTTAATTTTTCCGCTTTAACAAAAAGTTTAGCATGTTTAGTGCCGCATGTTAGGAAGATAATTTAATCATAATATTCAAAATAATGACGATAAAAATGTTAATATTTGAAATGATAAAAAAAAAATTATCATCATAAGACTAATAATAAATAAAATTCATACTTTATTCATATATTGATGGATCAGAAATCGAGTGAACATTTTTGAGTTTCTTTTTCATTTACCCTTTCGACGCTCATTTTTTACGTGTACATTTCATTATTTACACTAAATTCGGAACCTTATGACGAAAAATACATATTCAATGCATTTGACGTGATGGAATCAGATTTTTGGCTAAATTGTACTCAAATAACAAAAACAACGAATGGTCTTATGTTGGGGTATTACAAAGATTTATTCCTATAGAGCACGTACAATTTGACAAAGGTCATATTTTGTGTTAAATACACTATTGTGTGTCTTATTTGTTATGTTTGATATGGTTTCGACTTATGAGTTTGAATATTCTTTAGCTATTGTCCGCATTTTTTCTTTTTTAATATTATTGAAATAATAGATTATCGGTGATCATCTCAACGAGATTGATTTTCTCACTTGAGCTGGGACGGCGAAAACGAGAAAGGCAATCGAGTTGAGAAGAACAAATGTAATCTTTTGATCGCTATTTTACCTATGACGACGTTTCATGTCAATTTCGTTAGCAACGCCACGTGCAGGCTTATTTTCTAGCGATAAATTTCCATCTCAAGCGAGTAACATGATATGAAAATTATCACAAAAAAAATCAAAGGAAAAAAGCACAAAATAGCAATAATATTAGATATCCCGTAATTGTTCAGCTGGAAAATTAAATGATAGTTTCCCGTTTTGTAGTGAGTAGTAATAATAATGATCATAATTATAAATATAAGTAATATTTTTATTGTTGATATGCATGTAATCTTCAATTTGTATTAGATTGTGGAAATAAAGGATTGTTTTAATAACATACACGATTAAAAATTATAATAAACATATATGTTATGTACTATAGCAAAGCTAGATTTGTTTTTAGAATTTACCTGAATTTTCAATATTAGGCACAAGTTCAGGTCCATGCTCTGATATTGAGTTTTCCAAGTGATCTTGAATAATATGATAATAAGATTAATACTATTAATAATAATGATGCATGTTATAATGATATCACTTGTTATGATAACAATGTTATCATAATATTCAAATAGTAATAATAATATTAATACTAAAAATAATATTAATACTAAAAATAATAATTATGAGAGTTTTTTAAGTGTCCATATCATATTATTGTGAAAAAAATATTTGACTTGGTCAGTGTTGTTGTGAAAATATGGCAGCTAATTAATGGTCGTGTTTTGAACCGAAGTTTACTGGTTGTAACATTTGTAAACAATCAAAAAAGAAGCTTGAATATTCAGGAAGGCACGCGTTTAACATGCACTATAAGATATATACAGTTTTTCGGTTGACGGAGCGATTTTTACTTTTGTTGACTGGTTGCATGTTGCGAATTCCGGATTTTTACTAGAAGGTCAGGCTGAGGTATTTACATACGGAAAACTGGTCTGTGGATTGTTTTTCTGGCAGCAAACAATTCAATAAAAAATTCTTCTAAATTTGGACGAATTAAAGAATTTTTTTTCAGAATAAAAGTTTTTGTATATAAGTTTTATAATAAGAACTAACAATTTAGTGATTAAAAAACATGTTCATCATTTTTTTTTATTGGAGTTACATATGACTTTAAAGAGGCACTAGCTGTCAAATTTTCACCGATTTTAATCAAATTCTCATATTTGATTTATAAGAATGTAAAGCATTTATCTGACCTATTGAAAGCCTAAAATAAAGAATTAACAGGGTACGGGCATGAAAATACGTAGTTTCGTTTCGTGTGTATTTTAGTCTGGATGCCATCTAATTAATTATTGAGTTGAATTTCATATTCATAAATGTTTATCATCGTTTTTACCTGTATAAGAATATTTTTTTATGGATCGAATCATTCAATCAAATGATTGACCTTTGTTTCCCTTTCAATGTTGACATTCTTTCCCTTTGAATAATTTTACACATACAATTCACGTGTTCTCCATCTCAAGGTAAGGGCTTATACTAAAGTTAATATGCAAACAGATTCAACGAGTTTGAATTATTCATCTACAAGTGAATAATTCATAATCAATGTTTTAAGCTTATTTTGACAAAATTAAACCATACTGGCTGCTAAAAGCTAATTATCATTTCGCTATTTGCAATTTCATTAATGATTTCGCAAAACAAAATATATTAGACAAATGGTTCAAATTGTATAATAAATGCTGTACTTCATTGGAATATACCTGAATCTTCAATATAAGACACAATTTCAGGTACATGCTGTGCTTTTAATCTTTCAAAATGATCTAAAATAAGAATAAAGATAACAATAATATTAATAAAGTTATTAATGATTATAATGAATAATTTCTATTTAGATATTGTATAAGAAATCGTTTTTTAAATGAAAATATTCCTTAAATGAAAAAAAATCTATATACGTATGGTTTGGGGTTTTTTGTTGTATTTTTGCAAATACAAAATTCAATTGTATTGTTTGCTAGTGCTGCAACCACATTCAATGAAGCTACACATCACACGTTGTCGAAATCTTTACTGATTAGTATTATAAACTCTTAACGTTCGAGACTTCTTGAGTTAATTTGGTATAACCTTTTGAAATATTTTTACCTCGATGCTCTTTTTATCTTAGAGTGCATTTTTATCTTTTACAAATATCTTTCTGTAACAATATCTTATGCCCTTTGATGAGGAGGACAATTAAACATTTAGTACAATGAGTGGACTTTGCATAACGGAAGTGATCAACGACCTTGACCAGCTATACAGCCTTCACACGGTCAATGGATTCTGCAAGATATAGAACTGGATTTGTATACTTTCACTGAAATAATGTTTTAGTTTAACGCGTACAAAGAGCGTTTAGCCGACTGTTGGCAGGATTTTGGACTTTTGAAAGGCTGGGGCTTTTCTGCTTCAGGCATAGATTACCTTGGCTGTGTTTGTCAAAACTTTTAGGAATTTGATCCTTAGTGCTCTTCAGTCTTGTACTTTTTTTACCTTTTTGACTTTTTTGTATTTTAGCGTCACTGATGAGTCTTTTGGAGACGAGACGGGCGTCTGGGGTTTCTACAAAATTTATTCCTGGTGTCTATGATGAGTTTATTTACCAACATCACTGAATTACTCTATCTTTGACAATAAGAAATCATTGTGCTAAAAAGTGAACGAGCGTTTGCTATGCAGGATGTATAATTTCGCTCCTGCATCATGTCGGAATGTATTAAAACACAGGTCTCGTTTGGGTTTGATAAGAAACAAAATAATAAATCATTTCTTTGCATCACAAGTAAGACATACATATGAAGTTGATCAGACTATTTTCCATCTGGATTGATTTTGGCATAGAAATGTGCAATTTGCCATCTGTCAGTACAACCAGAGCTAAATAGCGTATTCAGTATCACTGTATGAAATGCATACAATTTTGCATGATTGCGGAATCGGGACATCAATGCCCTTACATCAGTAACTCCTCAATCCAAAAAAAATGCTTTAAAAGATTTTCAAGTTGCCACTTGAAAGAAAACTTTTGTCAGTTATTCGACATATCCTATGTTTTGAAAGCAATCATAAGCCTTTTCCTTTATTCTGGTAATTGCATTGCATAGCTTACAAATTGAAATGTTTTCTTATATTGAGAGTGCATGAAATATTTGCAAATTAATATCAACCTAAGAAAATATATGCACTATTGATTATAAAAAAAACACATTTTAGTTCTGATCCTAGATTCTATATTGATTTGTTTAAATGAGTCAACAATTTTTTTTTTTTTCTTTTAATTTGCCAAGAATTGTAAAATTAATGCTTAACTCACCGTTAAGATATGAAACAGTAACGTGTGGTCATTTTGTACATTGAAATAAAACGCTCATAAAGAAAAACAAAGATAATGTACTTACCAAAAGCATTCACAAACAGAAACATAACTGAAAGAAAAATAAATAAACATCTTAAAGGATTAACCTGTGTGTTTCAATTTAAGAAGAAAATCATTGAAAAGTGCAGCGTTTTTATTTCCTAAAATTCTGGTTAAGATTTAGGATTTTGTTTACCGCTCGCATGTTTCAGCTACAAAAGACTTGTCAGTGACGATCGAATTAAAGAAGTTAAAATGACCAAATAAATGACGAAGTTAAAGAGTATTTAAAAGAACTCAAAATTCAAAAAGGGATCACCTTCGTTTAATTTGGCAAAACCTTTTTGCTAAATTTTGGGTCTTAAATACTTTTTTGTCATTTGGCCTTTTAAATGTTTGGATTTGAGCCCGCTCTTAAGACTTTTGTAATCGAAATTCATGTCAGGCATACAAAATGTTAATAAGTGATAATTTTTTCCAAAAGATAAAAACAAAATGTAGTATTCATTATAACAAAGTAACATACTTTTCATTTCAAAAATCATTTCCTTTCATGAGATTAAATTCGGGTGTCTGAAGAAAAACTACCACAAAATGTTCCTCTTAGAAGCCGAAAAACGTTTGTATAACATTTAGATGAAATTATTAAAGCTACATATTTTTTTTAAAAGGCTAACACAGGTGTGGAAAAAGTATTAAATCCAGAATGACCTCACACTAAAAATGAAAAAATTCAATATAGTGAGTACGCTTTCCGAATAGAAAAGACTTATAATGGTAACCCTAATGTGTTGGAATGGCAAGGCTTTTGAAAGCGACAAGAACATTATCACTTGAATATAATTTCAATAAATTTTCTATGGGTGAAATGACGGACATTTCGCATGAATTCAAAAAAGTTATCGCACAAAAACACTGATAGGGACACAAATGTCGTTACGAAAAGGTCTGATATTTTACATTGTCATTGAAAGCGTAAACTTGACAGTATCATGTCCATAAAACATTTTTGACAACTCAAAATATTGAGAAAATAACATAAAACAAAATAAAAAGTAAATACAAATGAATAGACCTAAAATTGAAATGAGTATGTCTGAAGTTAAAATGATTTTGAGTCCACTACTCACCCAGTAAAACTACAACCAAGAGCGTAAGTATTCCAATTAAAATCGGCAAAATATACCTGTTACCAGCTGTAATAAAACAAGAATACGTTCGTGCAATGATTTGAATGAAAGTTTTTCTATACTTAAAAAATCATGAAGACATATTTGGTTTAAATACTAATGACTGCCAGTCTGTAAAGATGTATTTTTCAATAACAAAAAAAATTTATCCTTTTTATTTCAGATTTAAAGTAAGACTTCATACGTGATATCGAAGAAAGAATGCTATAATTATTTTACATATATATTCATTCTGCATTTTTTTTTAAAACCTTTTTCTTTTCCTGCCTATAAATCAGATGATCTTGTAATTAGTATTCGAGACACACGCCAAACAAATCAATTTCGTTTCGAATTACTTTTACCCGTGGTCGTCGTATGGAAAGACTTGTTTAATTTTAATGTGAAACAGATAAGTATATTAACTCAGACATCATGGTTACTATCAAACGTTAATAGTATGTTCAATATCTAGGTGTATTTGTAGCAATTTTGGAACTGAAATTATAGGAAAATTACCTAAATTCACAAATATCGATTGGTGGTATCATTTATGGAATTTCTCCTTACACGGCGTCAGTTAAAAGTATGCAACAACCTTGTTTAATGTATATCTCTTGATTGATACTTACACTGCGTATTCAAAGATTCCGAGAGAGTTTTTGTTAAATTCCTAATTGATGACCTACAGATAAAAATACTCTGATTATGAATTCTAATATAACTGTTTACTTTGGCACTTATGAAAAAGCATGGATCAAAATTTTACTAAAAGTCTAACTGCATATATCTTGTCGTTAAACTTTATTTATCAAGTAATTGTGATATAGTATATAGAAACCGTTTCAATATTAACTAAAGGCTCTAAAGAGCCTGTGTAGCTCACCTTGGTCTATGTGAATATTAAACAATGGACACAGATGGATTCATGACAAAATTGTGTTTTGGTGATGGTGATGTGTTTGTAGATCTTACTTTACTAAACATGCTTGCTGCTTACAATTATCTCTATCTATAACAGTACTTTCTGTGGAAAATGTTATTGAAAATTTTCAAATTTTAAGAAAATTGTTAAAAATTGACTATGAAGGGCAATAACTCATTAGGGGGTCAATTGACTATTTTGGTCATACTGACTTATTTTTAATTCTTACTTTGCTATACATTATTGCTGTTTACAGTTAACCTCTATCTATAATAATATTCAAGATAATAACAAAAAAACAACGAAATTTCCTCAAAATTACCAATTCAGGGGCAGCAACCTAACAACCGATTATCCGATTCATCTGAAAATTCCAGGGCATATAGATCGTGACCTGATCAATAATTTTACTTCCTGTTAGATTTGCTCTAAATGCTTTGGTTTTTGAGTTATAAGCCAAAAACTGCATTTTATCCCTATGTTCTATTTTTAGCCATGGCGGCCATCTTGGTTGGTTGGCCGAGTTACCGGACACATTTTTTTAACTAGATACCCCAATGATGATTATGGCTAAGTTTGGTTAAATTTGGCCCAGTAGTTTCAGAGGAGAAGATTTTTCTAAAAGATTACTAAGATTTACGAAAAATGGTTAAAAATTGACTATAAAGGGCAATAACTCCTAAAGTGGTCAACTGACCATTTTGGTCATGTTCACTTATTTGTAGATCTTACTTTGCTGAACATTATTGCTGTTTACAGTTTACCTCTATCTATAATAATATTCAAGATAATAACCAAAAGCAGCAAAATTTCCTTAAAATTACCATTTCAGGGGCAGCAACCCAACAACGGAATGTCCGATTCATCTGAAAATTTCAGGGCAGATAGATCTTGACCGGATGAACAATTTTACCTATTGTCAGATTTGCTCTAAATGCTTTGGTTTTTGAGTTATAAGCCAAAAACTGCATTTTATCCCTATGTTCTATTTTTAGCCATGGCGGCCATCTTGGTTGGGTTGGCCGGGTCACCGGACACATTTGTTAAACTATATACTCCAATGATGATTTTGGCCAAGTTTGGTTAAATTTGGCCCAGTAGTTTCAGAGAAGAAGATTTTTGTAAAAGTTAACGCAGGACGACGACGGACGACGGACGACGGACGCGGATCCATGACTGGAGCGGGGCCCCCTTAGGTCAGTCAGCGCTCCCCCCCCCCCCCCCCCCTTAGGAAAAGTTCTGGATCCGCCACTGAGTTCACATTCAATACTGACAATAGGTTAACAAGCACATTACACATTATTTCATTTTCAACAACCTTTAAAACACATTGTTCTCTTTCAAACATTTCAGAAATAATAAGCAAATTAGTAGGGTGTCGACTTGTGATTTCTGATAGTTGACTTATTTAAAAAATCTTTTCTTGCTAATCATTTATTCTGTTTTTAGTTTCATGGATATTTTGAACAGATGAGCTAACACGTAGTACACATATAGAGTTATAAAGAAAGTAATTAAAGTACACATATAGAGTTGAAAGAAAATAGTTATTGTACACATATAGAGTTTAAATGAAAAAAAAAATAAGGACACATATAGAGTTGAAAAGAAAACAATTAAAGTACACATAAAGAGTTGAAATGTAAATAATTAAAGTACACATATAGAGTTGAAAAGAAAATAATAAAAAAAAAAAACCAATTTGAAATATTAATCAACTTAAAAATACTTCTGAAAATTAAGAATAGTTAAAAGTTTTAATTGACATGAATATAAATATCACACATTAACGTTTAAGAATTATCTAACTTGATTCTCAAAACCCAAACATTTTTGAAACTGTTAAACAGTAAGAAATGATATCATTGATATAATGTGATTTTTAATTGTGAAAATTGTACAGCTTAAGGATAACAATGTATACAACGTATTTTTAAAAATCTATAATGATTGCAAGTTTTGATAGATAGACGAAGCTTACATATCGAGTCTCTGTAGTTTAAAGGAAGGTTCATATTGATAAAACAGTAACATGTTCCTTTCCTGATTTGTTTAACACTGCTTATGAAAAACTAACACTTCATCAGACATTTCTGTATCAAAATATGAATGATTAGTATATTAATTTCATTCAACAGTTATTGTAAAGAAACAAAAACTTGTTCTTTGTGATTGGTGTATGAATATAAGAAGATATAGTGAAAGCTCAGTAAAATAAATGTTCCAACAAAAAACAGTTGCACATATTTTTCAGGACTCAGAATGGCTTTTGTCATGTGAAGCTATCGATACCAAAATACTACCATACCAGTATACAATTTACATTTAAATGAATACAGTTGGAAAGAGTATGTGACCGCATACTACAATATGTTAGGTTCTTAAAATCCAATTTAAATGAACTTAAAAGTAAACACAAATAAATTCAATGTGTACTGCCAATTTAAATCGTTAAATTTAAGCATATTGACATGTTATTTATATTATTGTCGTACTGGCTAAATAAAACATCAAAATTTGTATCACGCCATGTCATGTGCAAATAAACAACAATGTTTTTGATATACTATCATTCGTAGATATAGCTCAACATGCAGACTTCTTATACGTTCAGGTATTTCACATCCAATATTTTATGGAAATATTCTTTGTAAAGCACAAAATGTCAGTATTCAGCTCAGAAGCTAACAAAACCTTTAAATAGACTTATTAAAAAGGGATATAGTTCCGATACTGTTTTCAGGTCATTACAGATTGCATAATTTGGCTTTAATATTGATTCACTTATAGGGTCTTTGCATCGGAACTAAGCACATATATTCTTAATAAACCAGTTGTTGGCATGACACGGGTTATGTTCTTTTCATATATTTTATGATGGTATGATACTAAGCCCCTCACGGGGAGGATTGTGCCTGATATTCATATGATGAAGACATAATTTTTCAATCAGTTTAATTGAGGTCCGGAGCGGGCATGTCAGTTAACTGCTAGTAGTTTTATGTTATTTATGTATTATTGTCATTTTGTTTATTTTCTTTGGTTACATCTTCTGACATCAGACTCGGACTTCTCTTGAACTGAATTTTAATGTGCGTATTGTTATGCGTTTACTTTTATGCATTGGCTAGAAGTATAGGGGGGAGTTGAGATCTCACAAACATGTTAAACCCCGCCGCATTTTTGCACCTGTCCCGAGTCAGGAGCCTCTGGCCTTTGTTAGTCTTGTATCATTTTAACTTTTAGTTTCTTGTGTACAATTTGGAGTTTAGTATGGTGTTCATTATCACTGAACCAGTATATATTTGTTTAGGGGCCTCCGGGTGCGAGAATTTCTCGTTGCATTGAAGACCTGTTGGTGACCTTCTGCTGTTGTCTGCTCTATGGTCGAGTTGTTGTCTCTTTGGCACATTCCCCATTTTCATTCTCAATTTTATATACTATGCATATGCCATGGCCTTTTCAACATCACACATCAAAGTAATCCTCAACCCCTCCAATACATCTAGCAGAGCTCCCGATATTATTTTGAGGTGCATTTTACATCATAAATCAATATAATATTCTCTATTGATATGATGCTTTAAAACGAATTATTAAGAGAAAAAGGTTTATTAATTCATTTTTTTAATATGACAACGATATGTGTAATCGGTGATATATTTTAAGACACTCGACAAACCTTACGGATAACATGATCTGACTTCTAACCCGTATTGTAACAAATACTATACTGCATTTGTTGCATTTATATAATTACTATTACTCACGTTGTATTGTGCATGGCAGAACATTTACTCATATTAGGACTTGAATCCCCCGTCAAACAAGTATAATCTAAGAAAAAGTTTAAATTTAATATGACTGTGGTTGTATAACAAAATAATAACATACAATTTATATCATATTTTTTATGGTGTTTATCTGTAATTCAAAAATACTGTTATGCAGATTTTGTATTGTTGACTATTTATTCTAAATTTATAGGTAATAGAATGAGAGTAAGAATAAGAACCTTTCATTTTAAAAAACAATTTGTCTTTTACACATAAAAAACTAAACTTTGGTCAATAGCCTTACAAGTTCAATATGTACAGAAATATGGTCTATGTACCTGTTTTAATGCATTTAATTCAGTTTATACAATATGAGTTCTGTTATAGTTTGAGCTTTTAAGTAATAGGGGAAGGGGATATAGTAACTTTGCACCGGGGAGTTTTAATATAATTTCTAATTTACTATATTTTAATGCATGTTTTAAATCGTTATAATGACAAAATGTTGTCAATTGTACTGATGTCACTCACAGTGAATAGAGGCACATCAGCTTGAGAAGCAAGAAGTGTTAGTAATTTTAAAGTACTACACTACACACAACGTAGTGTCAGCAGTGATATCCATCAGCGACAGAAGAAATACAGATGTTCAGAATAAGTCGATGGTTGACAAACTAAAGTAGATAGTCCGGTGCGAAATGTATGATCATCGGTGAAATCGATCTATTAGTATAAATTCATTATACCTCTTCCAGTGTAAAATTAGCTAATGATACTAGCTATATATTGTTTGGAATTGCCTTCATCGGGTACCGATAAGATCATGAAGAAAATTGCATAAAACTGATCAGAATGTGTTATACTTACCTGATAATACATGTTTACAGTTGCTTTTATAACATGAACAGTCCTCTTTTGATGGTACACAAAAGCACGCATTGGATGGTTTTTTAATAAAGATATATCCTCTAGTATAGTCACAACGACATGTAGCATCACTTCTTAAATTGTTATTATAAAATTTCAGTTGACCCTCCTCGTTGCATATTGATTTCAGATATACACAATCACTGTTATGAATTGTTGAAAATGTGAATGGTTGATAGTGTTTCAAGCTACAATTAGCAAGATTGAAATATGGTTGGAATACGAGTTTGGTTCCTGAAAAAAAAAATGACTTTATGATGTTTATAAAATAGAGCCTTCGTCTTTCACATAGTTCAGCATGTATATAGAACTTCAAACATGGTGAAACATGATCACACTCTTACATTGCAGACTAGAAAATAATTAACGACAGATATATCAGTGTTGCTGATCTTGTAATGATAATCATAAAAATTGCCGCTTCACTGCAATAACTACTGCAAAGGGTTAACTAGCAATAACGGCAAAAATTACATTATTTGTTCAACTTAACTTGATATTTTTTTTGCTATTTAAAGTGTTTCTGATTTTTTGTTATAGGTTCTAAAACGTTATGCAAATACGCTGAAAATGAACAAATGTTCATTAAAAAGACAGATTTCCAATGATAATTCAATTGAAGACTTCAGTTGTTTGACGTATTTGTAGATCTTATCATGTTCATCGTGTATGCTTTTTAAAGTCACGATCTATTTCAATTTCGAGAATTTAGGCAAACACATGATCAATAAAATCGGTAAAAATATTTCTTAAACAGAAATAAGAACTCGACTAGTTTTCAGTAGAACTCTTTTTGTTATTTCTGTTCTATTTCAAGTTCCGTCTGTTATACATTCCAGTTTTTAAATCATGAGACAAAAGCATTTGGTAAATATCGTTATTAAAGGTCAATGACTCTGTAATAGAGTTGGCTCACGATTCCGATCATTTGATTTCTATGTAGATCTTGATTTCTTATCATATTTTCCATAATAGTTTTTAAGATAACAGACGAGAATGATACGAAATTAGTCAAACGTGACGTTTTCAGGGAAATACTTCTATAACTTGTTGTCCGACACTTAATAAAAACTAAGTGGATATAAAAAATTTTAATTCTTATGTTTCGTCAGATTTTCGTTCTCTATAAATGTTTTAAGATAAAATATAAAACTTGTTTTTCACCATTGTGACCATGTCGGTCATGCTGATGAGTAGGCGGCGTCATTTGAAACATTTGTCAACTAGATACCCTCATGATGATTGTGGCCTTTTTTTTTGGTCCATTTACCCGGTAGTTTCAAAGGAGAAGATGTTTGTAAAAGTAAACGGAGGACGGTCTAAAAAGCACACATGACGCTAAGTCAAGTTGACCAATGAACACTTAATTATGACGGAGGAGTACAAATAAATCTAAATCAAAATTAAAATAATAACACCATCCCATCACCTCGCAACAATACATTTGTTCTGCGGGGTGAAATAGGTCACGTTTCTTTAAACTAACCGTCGAGATAATCATCGCAATTAATCATATTGTCAGAAAAAATCTTTTCGAGTGGTGATTTAAGGTGTATGTTCATAAGTACTTATGTTAGTCCCATAAATGTTCAAAATAATTAACTATGGTTGACACTGTCATATGGTATTAAATGTCACAAACCATGTGAAGTTAGCAAAACTGTATATTTAGTCTCTCTTTCAATCTCGCGTTTATATTATATACTAAATTGTATAGCTATTAATCTTGATTTACTTGATAAACTTTACATTATTGATAACTTTAGCTCTTCCAAAGGAGTAGGTTCGGTAAGGGCCGATTTTGGCCTAAAATGTCAGGTTCATCTGATGAAAGATTTTGGACACTTTTTAAGCACTTTTAAAAGTGTCTACATTAGTCAATTAGTATATGTAAAAGATGTTAGCTGATTTAGTCACTAAAACGCTCCAGTTCAAGCTTAAATATGAAAAATCTATCAAATATGCCATAATATATCACTTTTCAGATGAATTTTGTCATTCTCAACCTAAATATATGTTATGTATAATCATCAAATACAACTTACATTTAAATATTAAGAATGAACATAAATGCGACCACCTTCATTTCAAACGGAAAACTTCTAAAAATTTACCAAAATGCAAACATTTCGAGGATTTCAGTTATTTAACATGACTTTATGATGCTAATACCCAACATATGTGCATTGTATTGTCAAAAACAGACCATATTTACTTCTGCTTTCTGATTAATAACTATAAGATTATTTTTTAACAATTTTGTAAAACTGCTATATTTTGAGGCTTTAAAGGGTCCAACCAGACCTACCCCTTTGCAGCATCAGATGCTTTTTTCAATAATGCGTATGTCCCTTCAGTGAAATTTGAGGTCAAACTATTTTAAAAACCATTTTAGTCTTACAGATAAACTCAGATATCGTTAAATCTCGAATGAGAGTATTTTTCACGTACTTACGGAGTTACAAATAAATATTTTCTCTTATCATTTGTGAAGCAATTATTGTTTTCCAGAGCTATTTTTATAATCATTTTCTGTTTTTTTTATAGTATATTTCAATGAAAGAAATCATCAGTTCCGATTAATGCATATAAGATAAGTAATGTAAGTACTCATTTAGCAGCGTTCGTCTTGTTAATTAAAGGACAACTTATGGTAACAATAAAACAATTATTTGCACATCATTTTACGTCTTGCAAATTTTTGTTGAGTCCTTATTTAGATTCACATTGTGGTTGTACCTTATAAAGGACTTTTAGTTGGTTTTCCGTTTTTTTTAGTTATTTATCTACATGTATCTTTGACAGCCTATGCCATATCTAATCACAGCTGTTTCACCCAGAGCTTTACAAATTGTTAAGATCTATTGTCGAAATCTAAAAGATTTTTTTTTTTTTTTTATTTACTTTAAAATCATTTTTCTGAATGTCAGTTGGGTTATCTTCGGAAAGTCATCTTCAATTCCAAATTTTCAACAATTTAACCTTTGAGTTATTCAATGGCGGAAATGTTAATTGCTCTCCGAGTTTCCTCTCGGCATTTTTCCCCTGGTATTTGATAGCATAGAAATCCTTATCATACTGAACGCAACATCAAATGTTTAACGTTCAATAATACTCCAGACATTGTTATAGTTGCATCAGTATTTCTGACAAAAGGTAGTTTTGACAAATGTTGGTTGTTTGACAATAGTCAACTCTTATCTGATTTTTTTCCCAGTTTAAGGTCTATCTTCAATTTTGTTTTTACAAATTTTTAATTTCTTTCTATCTTCTAATGGGGGAAATAGTCCTTTATGATTAAAAGTATGTAAATGAGACAGCAACAGCAACACAAATTCACCTTAACATAATTTTTTTCATTTTCTTATTATTGTTTGTCCTAATAAACAGATATTTTATGTCATATATGTTAAACTGAAGGTTTTCAATTGAGATTGATAACTTTAAGCTTGCTCCAGAACTAGAAAAAAGTAACGTAGTTTTGAGAACTTACATGTACGATGGGAAGGATATCTTTTAATAATGTTTATATTTACCCGGTTCGCTTTTATCTGGCCCCAAACATTTTTCTTTGAACTGTCTCTGTCCGTAAACATCTAACAAACAAACATATGAATGGTCGGTTGAACATGAATGTGTTGCTCTCAAATGCCACTGGGCTGTATCAGGACACTTCAGTTCATATGCAGAAGTAACAGCAAGCATCTAATAGTAAGGTACATTTTAGAAAAATAAACACTTTCTTAAAACAGGTTCTTTAAACAATTCCTCCTGAATAAAAATTCGTTCCACATTTTTTAAAGATACAAAGTTTTCAATAATAAACATCTAATATATTTTATTCTATATGATAATGTATCTTATATGTATATCTGCTTGATTCCTAATTTCGACATAGCTAAATAATAATATCAATTATCTAATTGCTAACACAATTCCATATTAATATTTTTGGAATTGTTTTATAATACATCAATCGACAAATTTACAAGCCTGATCCTGAACTGTAACATTTTTTGTAGAAATTTACATGTGACGTCACTTTTGTGGACGTTCGTAGTTTTGTTGTGCTGTTTTTGTGTGCTGTCATTTGTTGTTTTTCGGGTTTGTTTCCTGGTACTTTTGATAACTATTTACACCAGTAGGTCGATGCCACTGCTGGTGGACGTTTCGTCCCCGAGGGTATCACCAGCCCAGTAGTCATTTTTTCGGTGTTGACATGAATATCAATTATATGGTCATTTTTATAAATTTTCTGTTTTCAAAACTTTGAATTTTTCGAAAAACTAAGGATTTTCTTACCCCAGGAGTAGATTACCTTAGCTGTATTTGGCACAACTTTTTGGAATTTTGGGTCCTCAATGCTCTTCAACGTTGTATTTGTTTGGCTTTTTAACTATTTTGATCTGAGCGTCACTGATGAGTCTTATGTAGACGAAACGCGCGTCTGGCGTATAAAATTATAATCCTACTGGTACTTTTGATAACTATTTATTCTGTGGATAGCATGTCGAAATGTTCGATAGCATTGTCTATTTTTGTATTTGCCCGTCATGAATGTTCGTGCATTTATTTGTACTGTAGTCCTGTCATATAATGATGTCATTTTAGTGTTATATTTAACATTGCCATAAAAGCGCGAGATTTGGCTACCCACAAAACCAGGTTCACCTTACCATTATTCTTAAAATGTCCTGTACCAAGTCAGGCAAATAACAGTTGTTTTCTTATAGTTTGCTCCTGTGTATGTTCTATGGTTATTTGTTTTTGGTTCATATTAGTGTTTCTGTTGTTTCGTTGATTTCCTCTTATAGTTAATGTGTTTCTCGGTTTCAGTATGTAAACCGATTTTGTTTTCACTGGATCGGTTTATGACTTTCAAACAGCCGTATACTACTGTTGCCTTTATTTATGCAATTTTCATACGAATTCTCTTTCGTCTGGTAACTGCCAGCATATTCATTCATTTTCAAGGTTAAGCATTTTTTTTACAACATGACTACTATCCGCTTAATGCAATAAGGACACTTTGATTCACTATATCATATTATCACAGTCTTCAAGAGGGCCTGCGTCCTATTTGGAAACATTAAATCGAATGTCAAATAGTATTGCTCTTGTCACTAAATGTCACGTACTGTAATCTGGATACTTATGTTTTAGTGTATCCAGTTTAACTTAGCTGTTGTAAAAGTCAAAGTTCTTTATTCCAAGCATGGGGTAATGCAAATTTGATACATTTTTTCAAGTAATTGGATGTAATGTGTTATGAGTCTTCTATAAACAAAACGCGCGTCTGGCGTATTAAATTATAAGCCTGTTATCTTAGATAACTGTTTACACCACTGAGTCGATGCCACTGCTGGTGAACGTTTCGTCCCTGCTGTATCACCAGCCTAGTAGTCAGCACTACAGTTTTGATATGAATATCAATTATATATATATAAAAAAAAAGATGTGGTATAATTGCAAATGAGACAACTGTCCACAAGACACCAAAATGACACAGACATTAACAATCTATAGGTCACTATACGGCCTTCAACAGGGAGAAAAGCACATTTTTTTTAATGTTTGGTCCTCAATGCACTTTAACTATGTACTTGTTTGGCTGTATACCTATTTAGATAGTTATTCTATATATTTTAATTATATTCAAATAAAATTATTTCTAAATTTTATCTGACAATTTAGAAAGATACGTCATTTCACAAAGATAGCTTTTAAAGATTATTTTAAATGAAACATTTGAATATCTTCCGATTAGGAATGTAGTTATTGTGAAATCAAAATTGTAGTTATAGTTAACGATTTGAATTTCTTTAAACTGTTTACCTTTTGTCTCGCATATGGCATTTAACTCAATTAGAAAAAAATAAAATATATGATTAAATTTGGTATTAAAGTATTTTGTTAGGTTATTTTGCATAACCTTAGCCAAAATCGAAGACAGAGGATTTTTCTTTGGCGGTTTATTTATTATCATATCAAAACATGCCCTTTATTAGATAGCATATAAATAGACTAGTTGGACGAGGCGCGGTTTTGACGTATTGAATTTTAAACATGATGCCTTTTGTTATCTATTAGTCATGTGTTTCTTTGCCTAATACGTTCTCCTATTTATTTGTATTGTAGTCCTGTATTATTATGTTGTCATTTTAATGTTATATTTAACAATGCCACTAAAGTGCGAGGTTTGGCATGCCACAAAACCAGGTTCAACCCACCATTTTTTTATTTAAAAATGTCCTGTACCAAGTCAGGAAAATGGCCATTGTTTTATCATAGTTCGTTTCTGTGTGTGTAACATTTTTACGTTGTGTTGTTTGTTTTCTCTTATATTTGAGTGTGAATTCAAATTATTATAAAACGTGTCGCGGTACTTTTCAAACCCAAATTCATGTATTTGGTTTTGATTTTATATTGGTTATTCTCATAGGATTTTGTCTGATGCTTAGTCCGTTGTTGTATGTGTTATGTTTTAATGTTGTGTTGTTGTTCTCCTCTTATATTTAATGCGTTTCCCTCAGTTTTAGTTTGTTACCCCGATTTTGTTTTTTGTCTATAGATTTACGAGTTTTAAACAGCGGTATACTACTCTTGCCTTTATATTTCTCACAAGTAAAAATTCCCAAGTTAAAAAACTCTGATCTCGACCTATCATTTGCCGAAAAAACAAACAAACTAGATCCCAAAATGTCAAAATGATCGTTAATCTACCTCTACTTACTGTTATACAAACTTTTATTGGAAAATTGTATTAAATCAATAATATAGGGAAAATTTTGAGTTGAGCAGCTTTCTTAATTTCTTATAATTCTGTAATTTTATCATACATGTTATTTTGTTATCCAAATTAGTCTAGTATGTATAGTTTACTTTTTTTATTTATTATATCTGTTTAGTTCACGCAATATAACGGAATTTGATGAGACTGTCATGCAAAGTGAGAGGTTTAGCGCTATAAAACCAGGTTTAATCCACCATTTTCTACATTTGAAAATGCCTGTACCAAGTCAGGAATATCACAGTTGTTGTCCACTAGTTTGATGAGCTTTGTCATTTGATTTTGCCATATGATTAGGGACTTTCCGATTGAATTTTCCTCGGAGTTCTGTATGTTTGTGATTTTACATTGTTTTTTAGGTCTGCGCGACACTGATGACGATTATAAAGACGAAACGGGCGTCTGGTGTATTGAATTATAAACCTGGTACCCTTTAATATCTATTCATGTACAATATATCTTTCACAGATTGTTGGAGATTAATTGAAGCAGAACTATGGATTAATTAAGGACATAATCATTTGAATATTGATTTTTAAGCTCTATATAATTGACAAAATATCAATAAGTACCTTGTCATAATTAAATAACAGAAAACTGACCATTATAATAAAACACTTATTAGTTTGTTTTACAATCAATCTTATGACCATTTTGAACACTTGGTCATTATTTGAGCTCCTTGAATTTGTATAATATTTAATTAGGAAAGCAATTCTCAGTAAATATTTTTATGCGGAATCAAGAAAAAAACCAGTTGTATATCTATAAAAGTGAAGTTAACACCAGTTAAAATAAATATCGAACTTTATCTCTGTAATTTCTTTTTAGACATGTATACCTTGAAACCCTTATGATGTCAAGATGTAATGTTTGTATTAAATAGACTTTTTTCTTTTTAATTGATACATAAATCTAATATGTATACCATTTTGATATAAGGAACAGTTATTATATACATGTATGCTAGAATCTTTTGTGACTTTATGTTTTTTTGTTGATTTCACATAATAATAACATTTGCAAATGTAATGTGTAATTCAATGCATTACTTGGCAAAATTAATTGTAAAGAAATGCATTATTTTGAAAATGCATGTAATTCTAATTGTAATTTAATGCATTGTTCAGTCAAAGTAATTGTAATATAATGCATTGCAATGTGATTTGACCAGCGCCTGGTAAATTCACTGAAATCACCAAATAAACCATATCAGAATAATTGCCCTAGTTATGTTAAAATATAATAATTACCATTATACATGTACCAACTCTGAATTTGATCATTCTTCAACCTGAAACAACGGAAAGTATATCAGAAAATATGTAAAATGTAAATTACTTTAGTGTAAATTTAATCATATCTTGCTGGCAAGAATTACGTAAATACAAAAGGACACTTTAACAGGTTTTAAAAGCAATAGTAAATTAATTACATACAGATTGAACTAAGCTAAATTGATGGAGAAGATAGAAATTAAGATGAAGGTAATGAAAAAAGACCATGTTTCCACAAAGGACATACAATGCCGTTACCTGAAAATACTTAATGACTAACAAGAGTGCCAAAAAAATCATGCACAGAGAAAAGAGGGTGGTAAAGGGGGGTACTGAACACGGAAACACGTGAAATAAAAATCGCAAAAACGTAGCACGAAAAATAAAAATCGGGAAAAACGAAGCACGAGAAATAAAATCGTAAATATTAAGAAAAAAAGTTCCAGCAGTTATTACTCAGCCGTTCATTGTTAATGGACATAAAGACCTTGTGGTCACTTTTTAGGCTATGCTACTTGCATCTGATTTGAAAAAAAAAATTATTATGATGGACTCTATTACATGTATAGCATACATATACAATAGAAAGTAGAATGGTAACAATATACATCAATTTCTATTATATTACACAAGTTTCAAAAGGTACTATAACTCACTGACTTTGAGTTAGTTCCAATTTACTTTTTAATCAAAATTAATGCGGAACAATGCAAGAACGAGAAATTAAGAGCACCGACACGAAACACGGAAAATAAATAAGGGGAAATACGAAGCACGCACATCGAACCAAACACGAGAAAACGAGAAATAAAACACAAAAACACGAAAACACGTGAAATAAAAAGGCCGAAAACGTTGCACGAAAATAACCCTTTACCACCCTCAGAAAAGTTAATCAAAATTTCACTACCTTCATTTTTTAGATTAGACTTACAAATGATTTCAAGGTTTTAAGATGTTATTGTAAAGAAACGCTCAGACACATATATTAGGTGTAACATGAGGTGAATATACAATAATAAACATTATTTATATTACAATGGTAATACATGTGTATTTAAAAACAAAAACCAATCAAAATTCATACAAATCAATAGACATGTATACTCGAATGTTTATGATAAGGGCGAACCAAAGAATAAGTCTGATATCTCTAATAATTTCTTTTATGATTTATTCAAAATAATCAAGAACCCACTAATTCTATGTCGTGGGTTTATTGCTTGTGTTAAGTTTGATCAATATATCGATTTAACCAGCCTAATTCTTCTTAGATTCATGTGATTCAAGTTTTCTTTTTATTTCTTGATATTTATTTTATTCGTCGATGTTAGAGATTTTAAATATATGTATTAAAGGTATTGGTCACATGACGTAGTGACGGTCAAGTGATTGTTTACGATAAAAACGGATGTGTGATTTTGATTGGATGGCATATACTCGAAATGCCGGTTTTACGGGTATATGCGCTCATGAGATTGTGAAAAACATAAAAAAGCATTACTTGAGGGGTTTGTTTGAGAAAATAAATGTATTCGAAGTTTGCTATAGTTAATGTAGCATCAGTTCGTTATTATGTTTACCCACACACCCACCCCTTGTTTAAGTTGGTTATTGTTTAATAATGTGGGTATATCCAAACATTGCGTTATATTAATACAAATTTTTCCGTGTTTGAAGATAGATTTTGATTGTGTAACTGTATTCTATTGAATGATTGGCTTGGTAGTGTTTGCTTGAACTTATATTGAAGGGCTTTTGTTTGAAGAATTAAGAATGTAATTGATATTTAAGGCTGCTACACCTGTATGCATATTAATCTTATTTATGTGGTGTTTTATTTATTAAACAATTTATATTCGTTTGAGCTGGCTAATTATAATATACATTGAAGTTTACTATCGTTGTCTCTGGTTTCATTTCCGAACCCTTAAAATGAAGGATAAACATATAACACTTCATGATATGCAAGTTTATTTTCATAACAATAATAAAGAAATAATCATTTGTCGTAATACTTATACTTTTGTTCTTTTTGGTAGTACTATGCAGCTATGTTGACTGCTGTAACAAGTAATCAATAGGTAGTTAGTTTAAAGTTAAATATAAGTCAGACGTTTTGGAGTAAAATTAAGTTTAATTTTTGTTCAGGGGTCAGGTGAAGTCTGTCTCCAAGTACGGGATTTTTTCACTGCGTTAAAGATCCATTACTTGCCTTCCAAGTTTCCAGTTTCAATTTTAAAGTATAGTGTAAATTCCTTTTTTATTTTTTTTATAGTATTTTTTTTTTATCCTGTAGTTTTTGCGAGGATCGGTTTTCTCGAACAAGAGACGCAATGACAAGATTCGGACATATAAACCTTGTCTAAGCAATACTTTTTAGATTTGAGGAAATATTCGTACTGCTTAACTATTAAGTTATTCTATAATTTTTTGTTTGACTAAATATTGATGTCTTTACATAATTTTTATGTGCTGGGTTGAATATTCAAACATTTCTAAACTCATAGTTTGGTTTACCGTTCTACAAAATAGTAGATATTGTACACTAGTTTTTTTTTTATTCAAGGAGTATCAGATTTATAGAAAAATAGGATTCATTCTTGAAGGAATAGTAAAGAAGATAATTAATCCGAAATATTTATGAGAGTAACGATCGCCAAACTTTAAAACCGTTTGAGCCTTCACAAGTAATTGAGGCATTAACGTATTTACAAAAATATTGTCTTTTACTACCCAATGCTACTGCATAATGTTTCAGACATTGCTTTTGTTTATTCAAACTGGCATTGATTAAATGCGATTTTTTTTCTGCTGGACTTTCTTGGTCCATAGTCCATGGGATTACGAGGTTCAATGTACTCATCTCACAATGACTTTTTTATATTTTGAAAGTCAGAAAGTGTAATGTCCTGAACTTAATTGGTTAAAGTAACGACTAGTGTACAGTTCTTGATATTCAAAGTAATTTAAATCGAGTTCCTTGTAATCATAATGTTCTCACAACAATGCATTCGTATATACTATATTTAAAATTGAGGAGGGAAATGGGGAATGTGCCAAAGAAACAACCACCCGACCATAGAGCAGACAACAGCAGAAGGTCAACAACAGGTCTTCAATGCAACGAGAAATTCCCGCACCCGGATGCGTCCTTCAGCTGGCCCCTAAAAAATATATACTAGTTCAGTGATAATGAACGCCATACTAAACTCCAAATTGTACACAAGAAACTAAAAGTTAAAATAATACAAGACTAACAAAGGCCAGAGGCTCCTGACTTTGGACAGGCGCAAAAATGCGGCGGGGTTAAACATGTTTGTGAGATCTCAACCCTCCCCTAATACCTCTAGCCAATGCAGAAAAAAAATCAATTCAAGAAAAGTCCGAGTCTGATGTTAAAAGATGTAACCAAAAAAAAATAAACAAAATGACAATAATACATAAATAACATCAGACTATTAGCAGTTAACTTACATGGCAGATCCAGACTTCAATTAAACTGATTGAAATATATGTTTTTATCATATTAATATCAGGCACAGTCCTCCCCGTGAGGGGTTTAGTATCATACCATCATAACATATATGAGAAGAACATAACACGTGTCATGCCAACAACTGGTTTACTAATAATAAATGTGTTAAGTTCCGATGCAAAGACCCTATAAGTGAATCAATATTAACGCCAAAATATGCAATCTTTAATGACCTGACAACAGTATCGTAACTATATCCCTTCTTAGTGAGTCTATTTAAAGGTTTTGTTAGCTTCTGAGGTGAATACTGACATTTTTATTCTTTATAAAGAATATTTCCATAAAATATTGGATGTGAAATACCTGAACGTATAAAAAGTCTGCATGTTGAGCTATATTTCCGAATGATGTCCTTATACCGATGATAAAATTTAGTAAATGCTTTGACTAGTTTGTGATATCGAAAACCCTGGTGTAATATTTTTCAGTAATGCATAAATTTCTCTCGTTAAAATCTCAAACATTGTTACATACACGAGCGAATCGTACAAGTTGAGATATATAAACACCGTAAGATGGGGACAAGGGAACGTCACCATCTAAAAATGGATAATTAACGATAGGAAATGAGAAATTGTCTCTTTTATCATAAATTTTAGTATTAAGCTTTCCGTTAGTGATATATATATCAAGATCGAGGAAAGGACAGTGGTCATTGTTAGTTTTAGCTTTCTTTAGTCTTGTACTTACGTTTTTTATATGTATTAGAAATCTATATATGTATTTAGACACACACAAAAATCAGTGATTGTAAATCGCAATTGTTCCTACTTTCAAGTTTTTTATCGAGATTTATTGGATCGTAACGTTTTGGATATGTAAAAAACGTTGAATTACACAAAGGTTTACGTACACTAGTTTAAGTACACTTTTAGGGTTTTCTTAGACCTCAACGCTCTTCATCTTCATACTTTATTTGGCCTTTTGTACATTTTGGGATTCGAGCGTCACTGAAGGGTCTTTTGTAGACGAAACGCGCGTCTGGCGTTAATATGAAATTTTAATCTTGGTATCTATGATGAGTTTATTTACAACCACTGTATCGATGCCACAGCTGTGGAGATTTATTTCCCCGAGGGTATCACCAGCCAAGTAGTCAGCACTTCTGTGTTGACATGAGTTATCATTGATATGTTCATAATAATAAGTTACCCCTTATCAAAATTTAGTATATTTGAAATACTAAGGCTTTTCTACCTCAGGTATAGATTACCGTAACTATTTGGCAAAACTTTTAGAATTTTTTGGACCTCAATGCTCGTTATTTTCACACTTTATTCGGCCTTTTCAACATTTTTGGATTCAAGCGTCACTGATGAGTCTTTTGTAGACGGAACGCACGTCTGGCGTAAATATGAAATTTGAATACTGGTACCATGATGAGTTTATTTATAGTAAAAAAATGTAGCAAATCAAGTATATAAAAAATATTCAACTTTAAAAAAAAAAAGTGTTTTTGAATTTAATTAATTGACTATGTCTTATTTTCTAGTGTGTGAATTAGTTTTTACCAAACTTATAGCCATAGACAGAACACTTTTATTAAATTTTATTATTGTATTTTCTAGGTGAATTTCAAAAATGAAAATGTAGTTAGCATTCATTGTTTAAATTTCATGTGGAAATACCTTGCAACTTGTGGTTCCATGACTTTGTCAATTGAATATGACCGTATTATCAATATTATTTGTTGTATAAGCAAATACATCGCTTGGCCCAATTGCCTCATTTCCCATTTCTAGGTTTCTGACAACTGTAACATGAAACAGTTAAGCTACTAGTGGAGCGGATGTTGAAAAAGTCCTTTAGTTAACGATTATAAATTACTCAAACACCTCATGGAATTTTAATGTCTTAAATTCTCTATCGATAATTCAGCTTCAGAAAAATGTTTGTTACCCATCTTGCAACGAATACACCACTGCTCATTCGGTAGACAAAAACTAACACTTTCTTAAAATAATTTGTGAACGAAAATGGTTAAAAATTGAAAACAACATGTTTAGTAATTTATTGCGTCCGAATTCATCTGTGTCATGAGCTATGTCGGCTGATACGGCCTTGGTTTTGATGTTGCTTCTACCTACATTTTGAAAAATGCACAAGTCAGTATAAAGGAAACACATGCTTCCTGGCATGATCATTCTCCTTATACTAATAAATAAGATCTTGTAGGACGTCTGATGCCATTTGTCCCTCAAAGAAAATGGCTCCAGCTTGCCATTTTCCACCATTTTCCAACGAAATGCACATGATGAGCCATTATTTGGATTGGCTACATTTGCCAACACGAAAACTTTGATTAAGAAATAATTGATGCCAGCTATACTTTATTGTAGTTTTAACATGGGTAGGCATTATATTCGTGATTATTTTTGCCAGAGCGATAGCGAGGGCTAAAATAACACGAATATAATGCCTACCCATGTTAAAACTACAATAAAGTATAGCTGGCATCAATTATTTCGATTCTGATTAGGACAATTACGGTAATTTCTATGTTCGTTGTGTACATAAGTGAACCGTATTTGTGTAGGCTCTTCCATCAACCTTCCTGTCGATTTTTATCCAACTAGTTCAAACCAGTTTAATTTCGCAAAGTTGTATTTCTAAAATTCAAAATTGAAACAGAAATTAACAAATTAATTTATTAACTAAAACAATATTTGTGTCACAATATAACAGAAAAGTTATATTACAACAGTCTTTTCCCTTGAGGTCAATTTCTGACACGCACATTTTCAAGTGAGTTGTCAATGACGGTGGACGCACAAGAAGAATCGATTATCGGGTAGGTCTTTATTTACTAAATCAATCGTAAATATTACGCCGGTTAATATTCTAGCATTGGTAAATATGTTCATATCTGATAGAGGATTCCTTGATAAAGTTGTGCTGACATTCGCGACTTGGCAGGAGGGGCCCTTTGACAGAGATCCATTTATACTTGCGGTGTGGCTACACCTTGTAAAGTTGATCAAAGCCAAAGGGCACTCCTTTGTGCATCTGACGATTTCAAATGCTGTATTACATGATGATTAAAATTAATACTGGGTGACAATCTTGTTGCATTTGTAAAATGGATTGGAAACCTTGGTGGTATATTGGTAATTACGCCTATTTTTTTTTATAGGAGAATGGGGTTCGATTCCCTGCTAGGGTCAATCCATTTTATCAGAAATATGAAACAATTTTGTCATTTCAGTACAACAGTAATAATAACCTATACTTTATTTTATATTTTATCGTCGCAACATATGTTTCAATGAAATTATTATATACAATTGACATGCCTTTTTAATGGGAGAAATGAAACGTGTTTTTCAGAGGGAGGGGTTTTGAAATTAGAACAGCCAACATGAACGTTGTGGTATCTAGGTCAAATATGTCAATTACGAATTGTAGCACATTGTTGCCATTGTAAAAGTATTAGTAACAAAATGTGTATCATTTTAGTGTTTGAAAGTGTTTTAATTTAAGGAAATACATTAAATGCAGACCAAATTGACGAAATTCATTTTTCTGCCGTAGTCAATATACGCATGTGCAAACTAATTTTATTGGATAATAAAGTATGGTTTCTTTACAAAGCTAAAGAAGCACGTCATATCAGAATTTGTCACACAGCACGTAGAACGTGTTGTTAAAGTACTGATTCACTTGGTGGAATCTTAATACGACTTTTATCTTTAGTCAACTGATGTGTAAGATAATGAATATTTAAGTGCGATTTCTTAAATTTCTTGAAGCGCTTTTCTGGATTTACCTTCATCAGGAACGCTCAAAGCCAAACATTTGAGATCCGAGGATGTATAGGTACCGAAACCGTTGAAGATCTATATGTCAAAATATACCTAAAATAAATAGCCAAATTCGTGTAAAGCCTACTATGCCTGAGAGAGTTGAAACCTTAGTTTCTTAATAATTTCAAAATTTATAAACGGACAATTTTATTAAAAAAGTATGTTTAATCATGTCAATAGTGAAGAACTACTGAGCTGATCTTAATATCGTTACTCTTGAACCTTAAAGGTACAAAAAGTTTATTCGTAAGAAATTGAATATTTTGCTAAATATCTGCTTTTTATCGGGATTTCGTGTCCAGATATTTTTTACACACCAACAGATGTTGGGTTTTCTAGTTATAGGCGACAAGCGAAGGTCATGAATAGTAATAACTCAGCTAATTTCTTGTCCAATTTAGGATTTGTGACGCCTTGGGATTTTTAATGTTGTATGATATTGTTGTTTATTCGTTTATGTTGAATTTCACCGAGAAAGTGAATATCATTGGAGGGTTCGTTTGGTTTATATGTGTGTTTGATTTGTTGTGTTTTCAAGTAAATGGACATTTCAAAATCTCGTTGCCAAGAAAAGGCGAGTTGTGGTTGGTGTTGACAAATGCATTATCTGCGATTCTGTTGTTGATGAAATAATATTTCATCAGAATCTGGACGAAAAATGTCTGATAAATGCTGCAGCAAATAGACGTGATGATTTGTTCGTTTTTTAAATGAATTCTATAATGATAGAGGAACTAGATCAATCGTGTTTAGGTATTATAGGTCGTGTTCTAAAAGCTGCACAAGTATGCAAAATTTGAAATCAGTAGCACATTTTTTCGCCTGGAAAAGAAGGACCAGATACAAAGCCATATTTATCATTTTTTAGGAAAAGCATGTTCATCAAAGAGTAAAATTTATATAGAAACTATCTCACAAAAAGTTCATAACATTGCACACCATTGCATCTGTTGAAATGTTAGTATTTTTAAAGGACGCTGCTGTTAAAGCATGAGACGTTGAAATTATTTATCAATTTGAGGAATAGAATTTGCTCGTAATGCAGTTTATAGTGCGGCATTTTTGCATATAAAACAATTACATCTAATATAAATCTGCGTAGGATTTGGCGTTTTGTAGGGAAGTTGAAACGATAGACATGGACCTTATTCGTGACAAAAAGTCTCATGTAATTAGATTAGACCTACTTTAATTCCCCTTACTGCAAGGCTAAACGTGAGAAACACTACACGGCTGTCATTTTCACCCAGTTGTCACCGTTATTTTGCCGTGCGTTCATGCCTCAGGTGGAGGTGATTCCACTTCAAGTTTTTCTTTGCATCGGTAAAAAGACAGTATTCAAAATCCTAAAGACGAAACCGAGCCGCTCCATTAATCCTGTAGCCTTAACACAGAATGATATTGAAAGTGACGTAGTTGCTGCTTGGGTTTTGTTACAGCTTTATACGAATCGGAAATACACATTTAAGAAATCGCACTTAAATATTCATTATCTTACACATCAGTTGACTAAAGATAAAAGTCGTATTAAGATTCCACCAAGTGAATCAGTACTTTAACAACACGTTCTACGTGCTGTGTGACAAATCAAAGTTTTGGTGTTGGCAAATGTAGCCAATCCAAATAATGGCTCATCATGTGCATTTCGTTGGGAAATTGTGGAAAATGACAAGCTGGAGCCATTTTCTTTGAGGGACAAATGGCATCAGACGTCCTACAAGATCTTATGTATTAGTATAAGGAGAATGATCATGCCAGGAAGCATGTGTTTCCTTTATACTGACTTGTGCATTTTTCAAAATGTAGGTAGAAGCAACATCAAAACCAAGGCCGTATCAGCCGACATACCTCATGACACAGATGAATTATCATGACATTTTTTTTTGGACATATTTAGTAACTTTATTTCGATTTTTCCAATGTTTCATTTTGTACGGAAACGGTCATGTTTCACTTTTTTATATGACACGCTTTCACTTATTGCAGTAATGAGGAATGAAAAATTCATCTGACATCATATGAAAAGACTTCATTTATTGAGACAGTTGAAATTCATTTAAATAAAACTCAGTGACATACCAAATCCCGGTAAACAAATTTTAACATGACTGCAAATTGTGTTTGATTTATCCGCAACAATGCATTTTGGAAACACTTTTCAAAATCTGATATTCTAAAATATTCTAGAAATGCTATTTGTCGATGTCAAATAACAAAGTTGTCTTTTACTGTTATTGATAGGTTTTGAAAAGTTTTATAACATTCACAAAATCAAATAAAACGTTGGTATGACGTCATTTGCAAATATCGAAAAACATCTAGTATGACCGGAAGTATTGATACATGGAACTACTTATATAATTTATTTCATGGGTTTTTAATTTTGAAAAAAATATAAATTGTTTGTTTCACCTGATGAAAAAAGTTAATTTTCATGTTATGACTTTTGACCTTGATTTACGGCAACATTGTATCAGATTTTATATTAACGACATATATTTTCAAAAAGTACACGATTGCAGCTTTCCAATCAGCTATTGAAATGTCATGATGTATTTAGGTAATTTGAATGTTTTAAATTGTCCTCTCCATCCGCCCCTGTCCTCGGTTATAATTTCTCATATATCAATTCTCAAAAAAAAAAACCCCAAGTTATCAACAGAAAGAGGATGTTATGGTTAAATCTAGACAAATGACAGTTGTATTATCAATATGTAACATGCAGATCATGTATAGAAATGCCTCTGCTAAATTAAAACTATTCATGATAACGTACATTGACCAAAGTCCTCTAGTGTTAACTATAATAACTCACTGTTTATGGTAATCAAACTTCCCTGTATTTGATAAAAAGACTCCCTCACTTGTTTTAGATTTAACATTGGTAAGTGTTACTTTAAATGCATTGCATGAAACTGCTAAGTTTTTATTTGGTTCTGTCCTGTCATGTTTACCTTAAGAAGATCCGGTCTGTAATTATTACACACCTCTTCACCCTGAAACGATTAAACGAGGCTATTGTGTTTTAAAATAGATTTTATACAGGTAATACCCCGGTATACGTAAGTCAACCGTCACATTTGATTTTCTTTATCATTTAACGGTTTTATAAAAAAAAAACAGGATTATTTTGAATTTACAAAGAAAAAGAGCAACCGAAACTGCGCATATGGAATGAAAAGAGTAAAATTCAGGTTACCTACGTAAGCTTTCCTGCAGATTCTTAATTTCTTCAAAATGTGTACTTTCAGAATGTTGTTTGGCCTGTCACATGATATCGCAAAACAATATTTGTTAAGAGTATCAATGAGATACAGTATATGAGTCACGTGACATATAACAAAAATGTAATTCTGGTATCTATGGTGAATTTATTATTATGCAAACAAGGTCAAATGCCAATACGTTCTATAATACAATAAAAATGTTTAGTCCAAGATATGAATATACATGGATTAGTACAGCTATAGACTGCTTCCTCAAATTGACATGAAGAACAAAAAAAGTATTTTGTAGAAATTAAATTTACATTTATAGAGTTTTTGATTTTATTAAGTTATCTAATATATTTCATGCCTCTATCGTTCAAAACGCTATACCTCCATAATTTATTAACATTCAACCACTTTAAATGTGTTATTCGTATGAACAACCCAGTAGAAGTTTAATTTGACCTACAGAATTAGACTATTTACCGGGTTTGAAATAACATGAGCAACAGGAAGGGTGCCACGTGTGGAGCAGGATCTGCATATCTGTCCGAAACACCAGAGATCACCCCCAGTTTTTTGTGGGGTTCAGATTGTTTAGTCTTTGGTTTTCTATGTTGTGTCTTTTGTACTACTTTTATATATACTTTTTTGTCTGTTTGTCTTTTTGTTTTTTTTTAAGGCATGGCGTTGTCAGTTTCCTTTCGATTTTAACTGTCCGTCTTGTATCCTTCGCCTCTCATTTAGTACTGACATGATTAATAACAAACCTTCTAAATTTGTCCGTTTATAAATTTTGAAATTATAAAGAAAATCAGGATTCAACTGCCACAGGCAATGTTGGCAATAGACAATTATATGCCTCTTCAACTGTTCCGGTTTCGTACATCCTTAGCTTTCCTGTTCCTGCAGATAAGCGTTCAGTGTCATATACGTCATTCGCAGTAAACGAGAAGGATGACCGTGTAAAATGTCAAAATATAAAACACATAAAAATGAAAGGATATAGGACCAACAATTGTCACGATTGACAAGCAAATCATTTTTGTTATGTTTTCATTTATCATTTACTAAATTATGTTAATGTATAAAGGAGGATCAACACTTTCCTGCAATAAATCTTAAGTAAATATAACGCTACTGACAAGAAATCTGCAGTAGCCGTTAAATATCAAGATACACAATGTTTGAACGTGACTGATAAATGCATACTTTTGTCTCTAACAACATTTTGTAACGCTTTAATGCTAATACTTCAATTGTTCAAACTGGTTGAAAAATGATTTTACTATCCATAAAAAAAAATTATTACATATTCTGAAGATTTGTTGAACGTAATAATAGTGGGGTGTAAATGCCTATCCCACAACTTTCCAGCGGAAAAAAAGATGACGTTGAAGAAAGCAACCTTAGGTCTTCGAAAGACTTTCTACAAAAAGCAAATTTCATATGTGCACAGTTAGACATCAAAACACACAAACTACAAGATATAAAATAATAGACATATACATAATGTGACGAGGTAAGACATGTAAGCAGACACCCGTCCTGCTACAATAAGGAGATGATAAAACAAATTAACAGGCTTCACTTGCATAAATAGCTTCAAATTTGCTTTTCAATTGCTTCATTTTCGCTGTTTTGTGTTTCTAAGGTAATGTTTTCTTCTTTGTTTTCAACATTTTTTATCGTGACGATTTCGCATTTCTCCATTGTATCATCGGATTTTAAAAGGCTTTCGTCATCATTGGATGTTATAAAAATGGTCTTTATGTCTTGTGTTACATTGTCAAAAGATTTTCTGTAACCAGAACATAGTTTCAGATTGTCATTTTCATGTTTTTTTAAGACACACATCCCCTCAGAGTGCTCGTCAACTTTATAATTATAATCTGTCGAAAAAATGCTATCGTTATGAACTGAAACGCATATATCATAACCATGGGGGATTTCTTGTCGTTCATTGTATGATTGATACGGCTTTATATATTCAGAATTCGTTTTACATTCGTTATTTAAATCCGAAGATGAATTCGAATTTCCGTCTGTTGATGTCTGGTATACTTGAAGATAATCTGTGTTCTCATTTCGAGATGAATGCGAACTGTCTGTGTCACGACCCTCAATATTCACTGTTTCAAATAAGTTATCTTTCATATCACGCTTTTTGACAGAATCTGAGATCATGTTATTGATATTCACCATTGATTCATCTATTTCGTCATATATTTCCAAATATTGATGATTATGAATTTCGCTATGATGTGGTATTTGTTCATTTGAAATTATGTTTCTTTCTGATACTTTTCCTTTATTTCGGATCACAATATAGCCTATTCCCATTCCAATGATTATAATAAAAACAGAAAGACCTGCTGAATATACTATCCATTCCCTTTTTGATAGACCTAACAATAAAAACAAAATTAGTTTACACAACACATTCCAATAAAAGATATTGATATTAATAGTACAAACAATTTATTCGAATAATCTATCACTTAGTTCTAACCGAATAGAAATAAGGGAGAATATACACCAAATCACGACAATGTTTATTTTCTATAAATTTGCTACATAAGGAGATATATCTGAGTGTGTAGGGGAGATAACTCATGTAAAGTACGTTTGATAATAGTAAGTGTTGTAAATATACCTTTTTTAATATGTAGCAAGAATACAAGTCCGGTGACCTACTTTTTTATATTTTTTTTATCTGAAAGCAAATCATCAGAGTTATATTCTCATATTTTATCTTAAATTCAATGGTGCAGTTTACCTTTATCACACTTGTCATGAATCATCTATAAAAAATCTGATAACTGTGTACAACTTGTAGCTTGAAAAAAGTCTGATAATCCATACTTTTAGTATACTTTGAAAAAAGCATGATAAAAACTACATTGTAAAAAACGATCTACAAATTCTATGAATTATGATTAAGACAATTCACCACAAATTGAAAGACAATACACTGAATGTTCAATAACATTTCTAATTTTTGTTATGAACGCTTTAAACGTATGCGCAAAATTTAAATGCTTACCGTTTACTAAATTTGTTTTCACTGTGCTTATAATAGTTCCCAAAGTAGCAGTATTTGCAATTTCAGCTACAAACAATTAAAAGAATATTTAACAATCAATTGTAAGAAGATAAAACAAAATCAAACAGTTGTTAAACGGATTGTAACTAATGGGTTCTTAAAGGTGAAATGACCGTTTTAGGGCGTATCTACCAATTCAGCAGTCGACTGATACCCTTTTACTTATTTGTTCCTTAATCATTCGCTAATAGTACGTATGTTATACGTTGCATCTTTTAAACAAAATCTCAAATAAACAAAATGTCTCATAGAACATGTTGTAGCGGTCTGTCTGCGTGGCTAGCTCAACCCAAAGGAGAGAATCAATCCCTAAGAGCAAACCTCTGTGTTATTTGCCAAGGAAAGTTGTTACATTCTGAAGTGTTTTCTTGAAGATAATTCAAAACTTGTGGTCAATGATAAGAATGTACAGATAATGATATACCCATTAGAAGATGTTTTTTTTTAATTCTACCAAGGATTCTATAAAGCTGCTGCTTACTTATAATAGCATCCTGTTAGTTGGTATTAAATATATATATATATATATATATATATATATATATATATATATATATATATATAATTATCTGCTTTCAAATACAAGGCAGAGTTATTTGGTTACGGTAATTGTGTTGTGTTTAAATCAGCAAAATCCATGACAATACAACCTGATAAAAAATGCAGCCAAAGACGGACATGGAATCAGATTTTTTGCATATAGCAGATATGTTCCTTTATTTAAAATAATTTTCCATAATTTTGTAAATTCTAAGTTTTCACACAGTCGTAATACCTTAAACGTGTACATAAATTCACAATGCTTACCGCCTACTGTATGTGTTGTAATTGTACTCATTTTAATTTCCGAGGTATCTGTAGTTCCAATTTTAGCTACAATAATAAAACCAACATTTTCCGATTGACTTTTTGAAAGTATGAACACATGTAGAAAATTGTGGATTGAACCTGGTTTAAAAGCTGGCTAAACCTCTTATTAGTATAACAGTCGCATGAAATACCAGAAAGAATGTGAGTAGAGAAATTTTTTTTACAAGAAACGCGGTAGCTCCTCTTCCTATGGATGTCAGTTATTCTTATTTTAAATAAATTTCCAAACAAAATTATGCAAGTCTTTTATCAACAGATTCTGTGTAACAAACTATGTCTGGTTTGATTACATTGAATCTGAAAATGAAGTACACGAAAATTGCTTTTGTATTTAGCGCTTTTCAAAGTATAAAATTTGAATGTAGAAATAAACAAACTGTCTGAGTTATTGTTCAATATTTAGATAAACGGTTTTAAAACCTTTTAATCAATGTAACATGAAACCGGAAATGAAATTCCAAACTCCAAATCTTAATAACGGAAATAGAACAAGTTCAAAGCCCATTTAGCTGGACAATTGACAAACATCAGGAAAGATTAAAATTCATTGACCTGAAAACAATGTAATGCAATTGCAGGTTGTGCTTTACTCAACTGCTAATATTTGTTTGATTTCAATAAAATCATAACAATCTTTTGGTTTCTATTTTTGAGTTAATAAGAGGTAATTCCTTAAACACTTACACAAACGGTATGACTGATTTGAAAAACACAATAAACATAATAATTGTCATTAACAGTTGTTTCAAATTGAATAAAACTATTGTCCCCCTTTCTCTTATACTAAACGAAAGGAAAAACGTAAGCGATGGGTATGATCAATGAATGAACATATCTATTACTGTGGGTATCGTGTACTGGTAGAGAAAAATCAATTGCCTCTTCGTTCACTTTGATCCTTTTTTGTTCATATGCAATTATGAAAACAAACAAAAATATATGTAAAAACTTCATGCATTTAACACTTTAAACAATTTACATGTAAGACGGGTTCTAAATCAACAAATGAAGAAAGCACAATTGGAAGAAAAAACATTATTTTTTTTTAACAAAATCGTCAACATTAATAAACATAAAACAGAAGATACTAGTCAACTGAGAAATGTTATGTGTTACCATGTAGCAAACAACGAAAACAAATGAAATTAAAGAATAATACGAAAAAGGAAAAAGTTAAGACTAAACAAAATAGATAAATGAAAAATAGTGGTCATGAAGTCTTCTAAGAAAGTGTATCGTGATTATTGAGGACAGATTACATAAAAATAACCAGATTGATACCTACAGCATCAAAAGTCTTCTGCTTATATGTGTTTAAAACTAACAAAAAAAGATTCACCAGTTTCAAATTTAAAAGTAGTTGATTATATTTTTTTCAATAATCACTATTACGTGCAAAAATAAAGAAAAAAGAGATAACACAGTATAAATAGTATGTATTGTCGGGGAAAAGGTCTACTGTGCATTTCACCTACCTGGTACACTTGTTGAACAACTTGAAATAGAAACACATCCATTGACGGGATCACACCTAAAATGTTTTAGTGATGCATTATAGTTCATATCTAAACATGTAGAAGGGAAACAAATCGTATAATTCGTAGAAACTCTTTCTAATAGTACACTATTAAAATATTTGTTACTTTCTTTATATCTAAGGGCAAAATCTACGTACTTGATATATTGAAATTTGACACAACAGTTCGTGGCTAGCGTAGAAATCTTTCAGTTAGGTTTAACACAAAAGACGCATGTCATTGATAAATCGCAACGATGATTAAAAATGAAAGAGTAGTTTAATTACCATATTATTGAAATAATAAGATAATAATTTGTCATATTTGCCATGCTTACAAACGTTCCAATAAAGTATATCCCCGACTGTAATGAAACTTATTTTTTCAAATGACAAAATGATAGCATATAGAACCTAACAAGTTCTGACCACAACATTCTTGTTACAGTCAATATGAACATAAGTTTTCAGGCTGTAGGTGCCATCTAACTTATTCGAAGCAATAGCAATTAAGTATCAGGTTTTATAGAGACTGATTCTGCTCATTCATTTCCGGTAGAAGCAATAGTCAAGGAACTGTATGTTTTGTATAATTGCACAAAAAAATTCTACTAAAAATAAGATAAAGTGAAATAGAAATAGAAATGAAACCACATTATTGTCTTCGTTTGATTAGAAGAAGGGAAGGATATATCGTTGGGATATAATGATTTTTTTTAAATCGTTTAAGTGCGCTTTTGAGTTTGCTGGATTGATATTCAATTAGACAGTTGGTATTTCAATTGGTATTTATTGTGTACTTCTTCTGACCGATTTTAGTGTGTACTCCGATAAAGCAGCATTCGTTCAAACCTTCTCAAAACAAAATATAAACGAGAAAATCTTGCAAAATTCCTGATGCATTTTAACTTTCAGATATATTGTTGATATCATACATTTATTTCTCAAAAATCATTGTCAATGATAGCTCGATCTCGTATATCTCCGTTCTCCTTGGTATTTAACTTTTGGTCGATAATGACATAGATGGATGCCTTCAAACTAGAATATGAAAAATATGACGAATTCAGCATTCCAACTGTCCATTTTCCAATTTTCGGCAGTAGAATTTCATTTGTTCCCTCGATTGACGTTTACAGTTCTAAGTTAATACGGTACTTTCGCAGATGTCCTGTACTAAGACAGGAACATGGCACTTGTTATCAAATAGTTCGTGTAAATAGGTGTTTTGTTTTGTTTCTCAGAAATGGGGTCAGTTAATCAAACACACGGAAGTTATTCGCTAAAAAATGGGCAACATTTGAGTAGGTATGACTATTTTGCAGTCATTCAGCTTTACGGTATGATACATCTGGAAATTCAAGATGCTGTTTTGACAAAAGGTTCACGTATAATCGTCTTTTAATCATTATAGAAATGATTTCCATGCTGCATTACTCTACACAATTGTTTTCATTTACCTGTGTACACTATTATTTGGTTGCATTTTGTTCAAGTTTTAAAACGTTATATTATGTTTATGGCGTCATTTTGTTCAAGATATGGTTGATGACTTGGTTGATATTTACTTGTCTGTTTTCATATTTCTATTGATTGAGTTGAGCCATTTCAATTGATATTTTATAGTAAGTCTTCCGCTGTTGTGGTGTTACACTATTGTTTAGGTAAGGATGAAGGTTTGTACCTATTAAAACGTTTAAACCCTCTGCATTTTTTTTTGCACCGGTCCTAAGTCAGGAACATGATGTTCAGTGGTTGTCGTTTGTTGATGTCGTTTAGAAATGTTTCTCGTTTCTCGTTTTTTTTTATATAGATTAGACCGTTTGTTATCCATTTTGAATGGTTTTATACCTGGCATTTTTGGTGCTCTTTATGGCTTGCTGTTCGGTGTGAGCTAATGCTCCGTGTTGAAGGCCGTTATCTGACCGATGTTTTATATCTTTTGATCAAGAAGTATTCTATCTTTCTTGACACTTATGCTTTTAAATGATCTGATTAAAGTATAGCTTTACCTTTGAGAGGAGTCGCACTTGCATTCTTCGAGACATTTGAAACCATACATTTTTGTTTTGCATATTTGACATATGCCACCCCGGTATGCAACTGTTCCAATTTTACATTCTGAAATTATAATAAATTCGATTTTCAAAAAAATTAATATCTAATAGATATAAGAAGATATGGTATGAATGCCAATTAGACAACTCTCAATCCGAGATACAATACTAATATGAGTAATAAAGGCAACAGTAGTATACCGCTGTTCGAAAGTCATAAATTATATGTCTTCAACACGGAACCTTGGCTCACACCGCATAGCATGTTTAAGTAAATGAAGATGTCATAAAAAAAATAAACAAAAGATGGCTAAATATCAAAAGTCATATAAAAAATTCATGCTCTTCCAGATAAATTTTGAAATTTGTGATCAAGAAAATATTGAAACGATACTGGTAAAGCCAATTTGAATTATATTAACATCATTAGAAGATTTAAGAGAAATGCCAAAAATCATCCATTTACAAAGCAAAAATTTACGTTCGAAATGTATAAAGACCGACGCCAGAAAAACCTTTTTAACAATTAATCTAATTAATTACAGCGTACGTGCATTCAGTCTATATAAGACTCGTAAAAAGTGCTCAATGTAGAAAGTAAAACATTCAAAATTGAACATTAGCAATTACTTTGTTCATATATAATTTACCATTATCCTAACCACACAAACACTTAAAATTTAACATATATAAACGAAGAACATTTGTTAAACACCATATTCTAACATTTGAAAAATCAGCGATTCAGATGTTTCTCATAAAACAACTATTTCTTTGTAAAATATCCTGATGGTTTTGGATTTCAAACATTAGATGCTGTATCAACATTAAAATCAACAGTTCGAGTTGTTAAAAATCAACTTCCAGTTTGACCATCCACAATTTACTATTTAACGTCTTTGTCATTTGCATGGTCGACAAGTGTTATAAAGTTAACAATTTTTCTATTTTTTTTTACTGATAATACTATTTAGCATTTTTGAATATCTTAAACAAAGATATTTATATCGTGACTCGTGAACTTTATCACAAGTATAAAACAAAATTGATAGAATACTTCCTACTGATTACCCTCTGGTAGTTTCTCAGTTGTCATTCAGAAACATATTTTTTTATCTTACTTCAAAAGTACAGTTCAAAATTGAGTTTGGCATTTAGATTCTTTTGAAAAACACGATTGAATACAAAGGATAGAAATCTTTAAATATCAAAGGAATTAATATTTCAGATAGAGTTTTTCGCCAATATGATAAAGACAAATAAAATACTGTTATTGATCAAATTTAGAATATCAGTTTAAAAGATACATTACCTGTGCATACACCGTTGACCTCTTCGTGATTGTAGCAACATTCTAATATTCTAAAAGCAAACCAATAAGAGAATTGAATTAAAAAAAAAAATTCAAAGATTTCGTTTGGAAGAAAATTGTTTTCAGTTTAATCAACATTTGTTAAGAGCGTCACTGACGAGTCTTATGTAGACGAAACGGGCGAATGGCGTACTAAATTATAATCCTGGAACCTTTGATAACTATTTACACCACTCAGTCGATGCCACTGCTGGTGGACGTGTCGTCTCCGAGGGTATCACAAGCACAGTTGTTAGCACTTCAGTGTTAACATGAATATCAATTATATAGTCTTCATTTATTAAATTTCCTATTACAAAACTTTGAATTTTTCGAAAAACACTTGATTTTCTTACCCCAGGAATAGATTACCTAATCTGTATTATGCACAATTGTTTTGAATTTTGGGTCATCAATGCTCTTCAACTTTGTACTTGTTTGGCTTTATAACTATTTTGATAAAGCGTCACTGAGGAGTTTTATGTAGACGAAACGCGCGTATGGCGTACTAAATTATAATCCTGGTACCTTTGATAACTACTGACTTTTATAGAATAGATTATAAATACGAAGCGAACACACAGAAACAGGAAAATGCAAATGTTCAAATCAATAGTAAAAATAATAGGTTGTTGACAAATATATTATCATTACAAGCGTTAACGTTTGAATTGATTTGCATTTAAGGTTTTATGCCTTTCATAAATGTGTTGTGTGCTCCTATTCAGAAAAAAGCTACGGACGACACCAAGGGAACATTAAAAAAACTCGTAAGCAAAGGGAAAATGACGACGCCATGGAAAATACGATATTCGACGAAAAGTTAATCACAATTACAAAACACAACACAACATAACACATTAAACCAAAAACCATTTCATGAACACCTGCTAAAATAATGGGTTACATCAGTATTCTAACAACACTGCTAAAAACATTACATATAATGCTGAGGGATATGCAACACAAACCACGCAAAAAGCTGGGGGTGATTTCAAGTAGTGCAGACGTGTAAGCAGATTTTGCTTTACATGTGACTGCCATCGTGTTCATCATGTATGTACTGTTACGGCCAGAAATCGCCTTTAAATTGTAGCCAACAAAAGACACAAATCAATAGTAATTTAACAATATGTATTATACAAAAGTTTACAAGAAGTATTACACAAATATTACTGTTAACTTAACTGTCAAAATATGAGTCCAATCTTTTATCTTTATCTGTATCCGGAAATCTTTCGGAATCCAATCTGAATATTACGGTCACAATCCAGTATGAAGTTGTTTGTAGAATTAAAGTGTCAATCCAAATGCGGTGAATACTAATGTCTATCGAATCGATGTCTAAGTCTAAGTCCAAGAGTAAGTTCTAGAGTGAGTTTAACTTTAGTGTCTGTATATATATATATTTGTCATGGAAGATTCTAGAACAGTCTATTATGGAACATCCTAGAAAGTTACAACAGAAGTTTCTAGTAAAATGCGTTTTGACAATTTTCACTCCAGATAAATTTAGAATCTTTTCGTAAAAGATGAGTCAGTGGTTGAACCACAGTAGCAAAATTTGAACAAAATTTTCTGTAAAATCCAATCATGCCTAAATATCTCATAAGTTGTTTTCTATTTGTAGGAGGAGGAGATTTAATAATAGCTTCCACTTTAGCCATAATAGGTTTCACTTGACCTTGGCCAACTGTATGCCCTAAATAATCAACAGTGGCCTGACAAAATTCAGTTTTACCAAGATTAACAGTCAAATTTGATTGTGACAATCTATCAAAAGTATCATACAAATGTGTTAAATGCTGTTCCCAGCTATCACTACATACAATTAGATCATCAATATAAGCATAACAACAGTTTAAACCTTTTATAACATTATTGATCATTCTTTGAAATGTAGCTTGTGCACTTTTCATGCCAAACGGCATTACAGTATATTGAAATAAACCATCTGGTGTAACAAAAGCTGATATTTCACGAGCTCTCTGTGTCAATGGAACTTGCCAATAACCTTTCAACAAATCAAATTTGCTCACAAATTTTGCTTGACCAATGTTGTCAATACAATCGTCTATCCTTGGAATCGGATAGGAATCAGATTTTGAGACTGAATTTACTTTTCTGAAATCAGTCACGAAACGAAAAGTTTTATCTGGTTTTGGCATAAGGAGACAAGGAGAGCTCCATTTACTGTTACTCGGCTCAATAATATCATTGTCAAGCATATATTTAATTTCTTTTCTCATAGCTTCAAGTTTGAGTGGATTGAGCCGGTAAGGATGTTGCTTAATTGGAGAAGAATCTCCTACATCAACATCATGACAAACAGCAGTGGTTTTGTTTTGGCACATCTGGAAAAAGATTTTTAAAAGAAAATACCAAAGTTTTTATTTCTTCTCTACGATCAAAAGACAGATGTGCAAGTTTTGAGTCTAGATTTGACACAATTTCAGAATTTTTCAATCTAACTGTCTCTTCCATAGTTTTAGAACTAAAAGGTGGTTCAATTACATCTGGTTTGTCATGATTGTTCTCAAATTTAACCATGCCTAAAGTGGCAACTGGTTTACTCTCACATTCATTAGTACGCTCAAAATATGGTTTTAACATATTAATATGACACACTCTATTTTGGAGTTTTTACAATATAATTCAAATCATTGATTTTACTCTCTATTGTATAAGGACCACAATATTCAGCCTGTAAAGGATGTCCAGGAACTGGCACAAATACAAATACCCTATCACCAGGCTCAAAAACTCTGTTCCTGGCATCTTTATCATACCATATTTTCATCTTGTCTGTACATTTTTTAAGTTTTTCTGAGCAATTTGACAAGCAGTATACAATTTTTCTTTAAATCTAGATACATAGTCTAAAAGATTCAGGTCAGTATGTTCAGTTAGCCACTTTTCCTTAATCAATTTTAACGGTCCCCTTACAGTATGGCCAAATACCAACTCAAAGGGACTAAATCCAAGGGATTCTTGAACAGCCTCTCGAACTGCAAAAAGTAGAAAGTGAACTCCATCATCCCAGTCTCTGTCAAATTGAAGACAAAAAGTTCTAATCATGTTCTTCAATGTTTGATGAAAACGTTCTAAGGCACCTTGAGATTCTGAATGATCTATACTGAGCAATCTCTAACTGGTACACGACTTGCTGAAATAGACCTGACATGAAATTTGATCCCTGGTCGGACTGTATAGACTTAGGAAGTCCTACTAACGTGAAAAATTTGATAAGAGCTTTGACAATAGTAGGTGTCTTGATATTTCTTAGCGGAATAGCCTCAGGAAAGCGTGTGGATGTACACATGATTGTCAATAAATACGCATTTCCGTTTTTGGTCTTTGGTAAAGGTCCAACGCAGTCAATTAGAACTCTGCTGAAAGGTTCGTCAAAGGCTGGAATAGGCAGAAGTGGTGCTGGTGGTATTTTCTGGTTAGGCTTACCAACAACCTGGCATATATGGCATGATTTGCAGTATTCTGCGACATCATTTCGACGTCTGGGCCAGTAGAATTGCTGTAAGATCTTAAGGCAAGTCTTCCTTATACCTAAGTGTCCAGCCAAGGGGGTGTCATGGGCAAAACCAATAATTTCTTGCCTATAAACTTTAGGCACCACCACTTGGTATACCACTCTCCATTCCTCCTCTAGGGTAGCATCAGGAGGCCCCCACTTCCTCACTAAAATGCCGTCCTGATGGAAATAGCATTCAGCCACTTTGTCTGCTTCCTCCTGTGGTTGAGCCCTCTTGCAGAGCTGAAGAACCTCCGGGTCTTTATTTTGTTCTTCCAAAAAGTTCTTTCTGTTTAATGAATGGCTGTTTACGTCTGGCCATGGCATAATTACATTGTTGTTAACATAAGTTGGTCTTATTATGGCCTTTTCTGAGCTACCAGGACCTTCAATGTCTGCTAGGAAAGTGTCAGAAAGGTCCATGTAATCAAACTGGTTTTCTTGCAAATCCTCATCTTGTTGTTTTCTAGCCATCGCCCTAGTTACAACACAAGCTGGATACAATTCAGCATCATCTTCAGGTAATTTAACATCCACAACCGGTTTACTGGTAACAATTGGTTCAGCAACCACTTTGTTCCTAGCTAGATCATTTCCTAGCAATAACGTAACACCCTCAACAGGGAGATTAGGACAATCCCCCACAATAACTGGTCCAGTGATCAAATCTGACTTCAGATAAATACGATGGAGAGGAACATCTATACAACCTAACTCTACACCTTGTAACAAAACGGAGGCAACAACAGAAGTCTTCTCGGACAAAGGCAACACACCTTTTAACAATAAAGACTGAGAAGCTCCAGTGTCCCGTAAAATCTTAATAGGCTGAAGAGTGGTATCATCAACAAAAGAAATAAAAAACAACAGACATAAAGGGTTTATATTCCTCCATGTAATCACAAAAACTGGACTTAAAAGCCTGACTCGCAGGACATTCCAACGTACTGGAAATATAGGGAGTCGTACAAGCACTGGACTTCGGCTTATTATCTCGTTCATTCTTCTTCTGGAGTCTAAAACAATCAGCCATCAGGTGACCAATTTTCTTACAATAAGCACAAATCAGTGACTTCTTCTCAAAAGTATCAAATTTTGGACTAGACATATTATAACTGGACTGACTCTTATTCTGTGCAACAGGCATACTATCAGTACGCTCAGTGCTTTGATTTTTGTAATTTCCACTTGAAGTATTAACATTTTGACCCTTGAAACTTCTTTTATGTGAAAGGGTATAATAATCTGAAATTACAGCTGCATCATGTATTTTCCCAACAGTTGTGTCGTCTAAATGTGTTTTTAAGTCTAAATGAACACATTGTTTGAACTCTTCTAATAACATCAATTGTCTTAGGTTATCAAAATTGTTATCTGTTTTCTTTGAAGTAAGCCATTTATCAAATAGATCTTCTTTTTCCCGAGCAAATTCCACATAGGTTTGCGAATCAAAATTTTTATAAGATCTAAATTTCTGTCTATATGCTTCTGGTACTAGCTCATAAGCTTTCAAAACTTCCTGTTTCACCGTGTCATAATCAGAACTTTTTTCTGATGGAAGTGCGGAGTATATTTCAGCGGCCTTGCCCTCCAAAACACTTTGTAGCATTGCAGTCCAATATGGCTTTGGCAAATTCAAATTATGAGCAATTTTCTCAAACTGTGGAAAATATTTATCGACTGTTTTTTCACAAAAATCTTGGTACCAAACGTATATTTTTTGCTGCATCAAAATATTCTGATTTCTGCTGGACTTTAGTGTTGCTTTCTTCCTTGACCATTTCAATTTTCATTTTCTCCATCTCTAGCCTTTCCTTCATTTCAAGTTCTTTTAACTTCATTTCAAGTTCTTTTAATTTTAATTCATCTTCTTTTTCTTTTTTATCCATTTCCAACCTTTCCTTCATTTCCAGTTCTGCCTGTTTTAATTTAAGTTCATCTTGTTTTAATTTAAGTTCATCTTTTTTTCTTTTCTCCATCTCCTTCAATTCCAGTTCTTTTAATTTAAATTCATCTTCTTTTCTTATCTCCAGTTCTTTTAATTTGAGTTCATGTTCTAATTCAAGCTGTTTTAATTTAAAGGCGTCAATATTTTCGACCTTAAGTTCAAGAGCCTCTTCACCTAAAATTTCTGCGTCAACTAATTTGTCTATAACCAAATTTTTTATAATTTGTTTTCTCATAGATACTTTAAAATCTAATCAGATGTTAAGCAAGCAACACTAATTCCTTTTTCTTTAAATTATCATACCCCTCCAGGTCTGGCATTTTCAAAAATTTACCGGCATCAAATGCCATTTTGTAGAATCTTGTTGGCTATACCGGTAGTTATAATAAAAATATTGAATAAATTTTGAATAAGATATTTTCGTTCTCTCGGACGAGCCCCCAATTTCTGTTACGGCCAGAAATCGCCTTTAAATTGTAGCCAACAAAAGACACAAATCAATAGTAAAATTTAACAATATTTATTATACAAAAGTTTACAAGAAGTATTACACAAATATTACTGTTAACTTAACTGTCAAAATATGAGTCCAATCTTTTATCTTTATCTGTATCCGGAAATCTTTCGGAATCCAATCTGAATATTACGGTCACAATTCAGTATGATCTTGTTTGTAGAATTAAAGTGTCAATCCAAATGCGGTGAATAATAATGTCTATCGAATCGATGTCTAAGTCTAAGTCCAAGAGTAAGTCCTAGAGTGAGTTTAACTTTAGTGTCTGTATATATATATATATTTGTCATGGAAGATTCTAGAACAGTCTATAATGGAACATCCTAGAAAGTTACAACAGAAGTTTCTAGTAAAATGTTGATGTTTATATAATGCATCTTTTATTAGGATCATTCTGGAAAGTTCCAATCATTCTGTAATTGTTCCAGAGATTTCTAAACTGCACAATTCTAAAATTATTCTGTAAACAACTATCAGGCCACACAATACAAATCAGGCCAACACAAATAAATACAATAATTACAATATCATAACAGTACAAATCTGGAGATAAGTTGTATTATGTTGGTTACATCTGAGTAAAAATGGAGGTTAAGGTATTAATTGGAGCTTATGTGTCGTCATCTTTGAAACATTGCATATCGATCAACCAATTCAAGATGAAGTCAGTAAAACTTTCGAGATAGGTATTTCAACTTTCCTCCTTGTATCTCTCGATCCAAAAGCTGCCTTGTCAGTAGCAACCCTTTATCAAGAAGGCATAAAATACTAACTCTGGAATCATCTCTTCGAGGATCAGCAAAAACTTCCATGGCAATTGAGACCACTTTTCTGTGGAAAGACCTATTGTTTTTTTTCTGATTATTTTTTTTCTTCCGCCTAATTTTGTTCTTGCGATAAATATTTGTTTCGCAATATGTCGCTTAGATATTTGGTATATGATATCGAACAGTTAATGCGCCTTTGAAATTTACCCTGCGTAACCGAATACTTTTCTTTGTAGGAGTTATCTCCCCAAACACTGTTTTCCTTTTGTCCACTACTCCTTCGCAACCGTAAAATATTACGACAAATTTATTTTATAAAATTGCTCATTTTCTCCTTCGCATGATTTGTCCAATTTTGACCGAAGCAATATGAACGCTCCATAATATGGGAGTTATTTCCCCTTTTGTATTTGAAATTTTGAAATGTATTTTAAACTGGAAAACCATAAGTGATAGAAGCCTAGGGTCTTTTGATTTGAGATCCTTGGTCCAAAACAAATGAAAATAAGGTCAAGGTTAAAGGTCAAGGTCGTATTTTAGAAATTTTTTTTTGTCTTTGATTTCCCTATAACTTTGAAATGGTTATAGATACAGAAAATTTACATAGTGAAAAATGTTTGGTACTTCAATTATTAGGCAAAACTCTTAAACAAAATGTCCTTGACCCATAGGGTCTTTTGCAATGACATTGTGGAGCAATTACCTTGACAAAAGTCACAAGGTCAAAGGTCAAGGTCATGTACAAAGGGACAAATTATGTGGTTTTGGCTCTACTTGAAGAGTTTTGTTTGAATGCCAACCAACCAACAAACCAACCAACCAACCAACCAATCAATCAGTGCATGCATATTTCCGTTTCATGTGTTTAATATAGGGTCCAAGATCTTCTTTTTTTCTTTTTCGCGGTTTCAATTGACCCTATTAAACGTATTTAACCAACCAACCAACCAAACAACCAACCAATCAATCAATCAATCAATCAATAAACCAACTAATCAATCATTGCATGTATGTATCCGTCTCGTGTGCTGAATACGGGGTGCAAGGTCTCATTTGGTTTTTTTTTGCTTATTTCAAGAGACCCTATCCCAAGTGTTTAAGTAATAAACCAACCAACCAACCAACCAACTAATTAATCATCTTTCCGTCTCGTGTGTTTAATACGGGGTCCAAGTTATCATTTGTTTTTTTTTATTTCGCTTGTTTCAAGAGACCTTATCCCAAGTGTTGAAGTTATAAACCAACCAACCAACCAACCAATTAACCAACCAACCAATCAATCAATCAATCAATCAATCAATATGCATGACAGTTTATTTATGACAGTATATTTAAAACAATGTGGAAGGAAAAAACTCAATTTTTCAAGAAGAATTGAATTTTAATATTGTTCTTACATCTCTTATGAAAAAAAAATCCACATGTACTCTGAAACTACAAGTCTAATCGACCTTAAAATTTGCAGTCAGCAGGACATACATGTACTAAAAGTTCATAAAACAACGTAGTGCAGCTACTTCTCAAGAATTTTTCTAGAGAAAAGAAATGGCAATGCCGTAAAAATCGCTTGCTAGGTCCGTAAATCTCAGTGAAATCCTACAATAAAATGTCCGCTCCTAGATTGAAATACGTATTCTGTGTTACAAATGTTACAAACAGGTGCTGAAAAATGTACATTATCAGAAAATAATCCTTAAATGTGTTTTAACGTTACACCGGATCAATTAAATCCAAATCATGCACTGCTGGTGAACTTTGATCAAAAATGTCAATTTCCTACAATGACAAAAGAAAAACATTGTGTACATTCCGTCTCTGTACATGTTGTCTGTTCAACGTCCCCACCTAAAAACGAAGTTTTCGTTATTATAAACCCGTGTCACGTGATGTCTCCTCAATCTGGCGCGAAAGTAGCGCGCTGGACCTGAAATAAAATAAAAACTTTCCAAACTAAACATGAAACTTCTCCGGTAACATAATAATATAGACCCTTTACAAAAACAAACAAACAACCCCCCTCCCCCCAAATCAATCATGTTTCAAAGGGGGAAAGACCGTTTACAATTGCTTTTTGAAAGCAATTGATTTATATTTCTTTTTGGAATTGTTATCGCTAATGTGCTCTTGCTCTTTGTCCTTAATTTTGCCTTTTAAATATTTTGATTCGAGATCACAGATGAGCCTTTTTTATACGGTTTTCACGATTTGTATACAAAATATTAAGCCTGGTACCATTGATAACCTTATTAACAAATAATAAGAGGTTAAAAAGTAGAAACATTGAAAATTAAAAATGAAGTCCTTTTTAACCTAAACAAAAAACAGTCATCACATGTGTCTCGGAAGAACGGTTAAGACGACAGATTAAGAAGTAAGACCTTAACAGTATCCGTATACCAAATATAGATATCATAAACCTCCGAAAAATTAAAAACTTACTTGATGAAAATGAATAATTTCACCTGACAAGAATCAACGTTACTATTAAATTTATGTTGTATCAAACAAAAACAAAGGTTTTGAACCATACAAATAAGGCAATGACAATGGACATATGACAAACGTCATAAAAAAACTCACCATAGATAACAGGTGTGAAATTTTATATTTGTGCCCGACAGATATAAGCATCAAGATAAGTATACCAATAATTGTATCCTATGCTCAAGCGAGACAATGAAATAAAAAAAATTTGCTGTAAGAGTGTAAAGCTAACTGACAAAACCAGCATACCAAAACGTTCAAGTAGAAAAATCATTTACATTTCCGAATTGCTTACCCTTTTTCAGCATTATGACAAAGTCTACCCGAAAGTCCTATTGCCCGATTTATCCATATCACCAACAAAAAGAATATGTAAAACATGATTTGCAAATGTATCGCGTTTATAACGGACAAAAAACAATATCATGACTTTCGGAAATCTACAGGAAAGGGAAATATAAATTTATAGATGTCACACAAATGTTCATACGGAAGTTTTTTTACAATCAAATAGGCATATATTTAGAGTAATTCATTATTACAATCAAATATGTTAGATTTGTTTGCAAAGTCATTGCTTCTGTTACCTTCTCTAACCATTAAATACACAATACCGCTGATGTTTCAATATACGACGATGACGTTATAGTCATTTATTTGGTGCTTGCCTAATATAGTACTATTGTTTTTCTGTTTGTCTTTTTCATTTTTAGCCATGGCGTTGTCAGTTTGTTTTAGATTTATGAGTTTGACTGTCCCTTTGGTAGCTTTCGTCCCTCTTTTATTACATACTTTTAAAAAAATACACTAGACCTTAGCCAAAAGGTTTCTTATAAGCATTTTCAATTACGCGTCAAAAGTAGTTGTTCTTCAACCAATTGTCTGGATTTTCAACTAGTACCCTTATTATAATAAAGAAATTATTCTACACCCTTATTACAAAGCATGTTAATGAATTGATTATTTTGAGAGTACAAAATATTTTCTGATTCTTTATGACACTTACGTGCTTTTTGCATATTTTTTTTAAAGCAGTTGACAATTGTGAATTTTCACATCTCTGCATTGCATACGCACACTTATCAATGGAAGCTTTCTTTTTTAATGGGCATTGAATGCAATATTGATTGCTGTAACACATTAAAAATATTTTCTTTTGAAACAACAATGTTGGATTCAAACGTAGAATACATGATTGTATTAAAAATTATTATCATCTTGCAAGGACCACACACCAACAATACGAATGCCACCTGTTGAAATTATATCCATTTGAAAGAATGTATTAAAACTTTTAGATTGGAAAGAAATTTTCCAAAAAACCTGGTACATAAAATAAATAGTTACATTGTAGTCATATGCTGGGAGGTAATCAATTTCTTTCCTGTGATATAGGTATTAAAAACGAGAATGCAATATCATGAACGGATGTACTATTAGTTCAAAACATATTGCGAGGTTTTAATCAATGCGAATGATGGGACCGCGTGAGTATTGCAATAATAAGAACTAGAATTTCAATATCTGAAACACACACCTGTCTATAATCTGCCATTATTAGTTTCGCAATTTTGTCCATTCTTATAAAATCGCAATAATATATGCATGAAATCATTTCTGAATTCTATTTTTTTGATGTTATAACGAATAGACAGAACAAGTATTACAGTCATTCCTTTTAATTCAATTCTAAATTCCATTGTTAAGATGCGAATTTAATGAAAATGTTGGTGACGTCACGCTCATATCCCAAAATTATGTATATGAGCTGATCGATACTACACTCTAAGCCAATCAGAACACGTGTTACATCCACAATTGAACACAATAGAAACAAACGACAACCAAAGGCTACATATAGTAAATACTAATCAGAGTTACCAGGATTATAATTTAGTACGCCAGATGCGCGTTTCGTCCACATAAGACCCATCAGTGACGCTCATATAAAAAAATTAAACGATTAAATCAAAATTTCAAATCTCTTTCAAAACTTTCCCAAAAGATGATCATATCTTCTTCGTCCTCAGGATAATCAAGGTACGTGTCATCGTTCATTATATACCTCATTTCACGAGGAATGTTTCTAATATCTGAACTCGATAGTTGAACAATTATTATGCTATTTCGTCCTTGTCTTGAGACAACAATATCTTCCAGTGCTATGTAAATTTCATACATACACCATTTTGATTCCAGGAAATTATTTGTAAGGATACAAACAAATTTTCGGCTGTTATGAATAGCATTTGTTATATTCTCAGCAACAGCACTTCCTGCGATAAAGTCTCTGTGGTGAATGCACAAACGCAATCCTTTCTGCTTCTCGAGAAAGTCTATCATATAATCCTTCGGAAACCACCTGTCATGTTCAGCATAAGATACGAAAGCGTCGAATTGAAAATTTCCATCAGTCTTATCATGCTCAATACCATATTCACCTTTTAGAATATAATACCAGTATCGCAATTTCCATCGATATCGGTAAATAATCATAGAACAAATAGTTCCCAGAAAGACAATAATTCCGATTGTCACCGAAACAATCACTCCAACATATGAATAACAATTCTTTTTCAAATGCAAGTTTGCTTTAAATATATTGATTGATTTACGCAAATAAATACATGAACAATTACCAAAGCCTTTGAAATAATTTCTATGCATCGCAAGCCATTTCAAGACAATCATTGAATCGCATGAACACTCAAATGGGTTATTGGACATATCTATTGTGATATTCAAATGAAAGGCTTTTTCAAGTAAATTCATTCCCTCACTAGATAGATATAATATCTGATTCCATCTTATATCAATAAAGTTGAGGTCTTTCATATGATTAATAGAAATATCCCAATCCGTCAGTAAATTGTGGTCTAATAGAAGAGTTTTCAGTTTAAATGCCTTGAACAGAAAATTCTTAAATAAAATCGATATTCAATTCGACGACATGTTAAGAAACTTCAAATTTGTTTGATTTTCAAAAATAAAAACAGAACTGTGATCATGGAAAATGTTGGAATACCCCAATAGGTTGTTGTCGATTCCTAAGTATTGGAGGTTTACTAGGGAACCAAACATATAGCTTGATATATCAACAGCTCTGTTATTTGACAAATCAAGATATTGTAGCTGTGTCAAATTGCACATTGGGCCTGTGAAAGAGTAAAGCTGATTGTTTCGCAATGATATATGCTTCACTGTTGGTGTACTGAAATACATTGATGGTATACTGTCTCCTATTTTGGCACTTTCCATAATGATTTTTTCTGTATTTGGAGGAATTATTGCAAGTTGGAATTTTGTAGGATCGTATGGAATGCATGCTGTTACCAAATGGCTGTTTTGGTTGTTGTTTGTAAAATATGACATTTCTTCATTTTGATTCCAGTCAAACATATTTTCATTATCCCGAATAGGGAGTCTATCACATATACAGTGTGAAGTTTCGTGAAAATATTCAGTACAATACCAGGAATGTTTTGACTGCGACAGCTGATGTTTATGTGATATAGATACAATGGATAAGCGTTGATTCTTGAAAAAGAAACCATGAGCCCGGAGGGCGAATGGTTTGTTCTTCATGAATCAACGCTTATCCATTGTATCTATAACTTAAACTATTGTATTAATGTCTTGTCAAAATTAACGCCTATTCTTAATTAGAAGGTATTGTAAGTGAGTTCAAATAACCATGTTATCGTGTCAAACGATCCATTACAATTAAATATCACAAATAAATGTTTAAAAATACAAATACATTATTACACAACACGTCTGCCCTTTAAGATCTTCATATTATCAGGCATCTGAATATTATCTGTTTATACAAAATAAGTTCTATTCGGACTCATTTCTATTAAAATTGAAAATGGAAAAAGATACATATAGTGCATATAATAAGTGTGTTTCCGAAATTTTTTAACACGAAGCTTAATTCTAGGCACATAACGATTTTCTAGCATAGGAATTTACGAATTAACATTTGTAAAATTATGTAGTAAAACAGATGAAATCATATGATATTAATTTATAAAACAATAATGGACAAAAATAATGTATTCATTTTTATTTCAAACATGTGGAATATAAAAAAAGAAGATGTGGTATGATTGTCAATGAGACAACTCTTATTATGAGACCAAAATAACACAGAAACTAACAACTATAGGTCACCATACGGCCTTTAACAATGAACAAACCCCATACCGCATAGTCAGCTATAAAAGGCCCCGAAATGACAATGTAAAACAATTCCAACGAGAAAACTAATGGCTTATTTATGTAAAAATTGAACAAAAAACCACTGAATTATAGCTATGCTCCTGACTTGGGACAGGCACATACATACAGAATGTGGCGGGGTTAAAAATGTTAGCGGGATCCCAACCCCCCTAACCTGTGACAGTGGTATAACAGTACAACATAAGAACGGACTATAAAAATCAGTTGAAACAGGCTTAACTCATCAGATGGACAGAAAAACAAGTGGACGTGGAATAGCCAACACTTATACGATTATAAACGACTAAACTCGCTTTTATTACACAAAATATCCACAATAACATACAAAACAAGAACAAAAACTGGAAAACCAGAGATTATTGACAACAAAGAGAATTCAGGGATTCGAACCTAAACAGACAAGACCTAAATTTTACCTCATTAATCTTAACCATGAAACCTCGTGGCTACCAACTTATACTGTACGTTTTCCTATTATTAATATATAAAGGTACAAACCCTGTGTGTATGTTGAACCGATGTATATCATTTATTCATTTTTATATATAAAATAAACATATAAATCGTAACCAATTGATAGCCCAGAGGTTTCATCGATATGTTGAAGTCAGTAACATTTAACAGAATTCATGGACGGGTTCGATTCCCAGTGAAGGCATAAAAAATTACAAAAATTAAAGGTAAGTTTTTAAAATAATTCCATTTGTGAACAGAAATCAGTAAATTAGTCAATTCAACCTTAATGAAATTAGACACACAAATGAAACAATAGAATATAATCTGGTGAGTCCATTTCAGCGACGGATCTAGGAAGCGTAGATTCTAGAAAAAGAATCCACGGTAAATGAATAGGCTGACGTCACCACAATGGTTTAATTTGAAAACTCAAATCAACAGCTTTTATTCCAGTCAATCTAGCAATGTCAACATAAGCATATCTAGAAACAACCCATCTATTATCTTTAGCGCTGAAATAGCGCAGAGACTGCGGAAGATGCCGTGGAGAAGGAAATCAGTTTCTTCTAGAATATTTCCATCGAGAAATAAAACCTCAAGCTTTGTTGAATTCAAAGGCTTTATATCATCAACAAATAACACGGTACTAACTGATCTTTCACATTCCAGATAATTGGCTTTAAGAATACGGATTGAAGTATATGGTAGATTATTCGTCACTTTTCTTAACCCACACATATGAAGTTTACGATGAAATGATATGTCTAAATACTGCAATTTAGAAAGCTTTTGTAGTGCACCCTTTTCAAAAACAGTAAGAGCATAGTGGTCAATTCTGCGCCATTCTGTTGTAGCTGATATATCGAGGTGTTCGAGATTGGGGAAATTATCAAAGTTTTTTCTACCGTTCGCAGCGATTCCCGTTATTTTAAGTAAAGTGAGATTTTTTAGAGTAGAAAATCCCTTGCCAAACGTGACATTTTTAACTCAATCGATTAATAAACTTTGAAGAGAAGAAAGATCTTGTAATGGTTGGTCTGGACAATAATAGTTTTTATATTCGTTTGAATTGTTTGAGATATCTAAATATTTCAAATATTTCAGATTTTGAAGTACACCTTTGTAATACGTATAAGAATCTAGTGACAATAAATTGTTCGTCAAATTCAAGCTGATGATATGGTGCGAAGTAGAAAACGGTACAAGTTTGGCATTCCTTAATTTTGAAATCTTATTTTTTGCTAACTCCAAATATTTCAGCGTTACCGGTAAATACCCATCGTCTGGAAGATATGTGAGCAAATTCAAACTCAAATTAACTGACACAACTCCTTCATGAAAAAAATGGAGATTTTATTAAATTATCTCCGTTATGTCAAAACATTTGCATTTACGATTTGTAGAGCATCCATTATAGACGGTTGTATTGTTTCCAATTTGATTTTCTTTGTAATTCACCAAAAGTTGACCTTGTTTGACACTAGACATGCATACTATCAGGACTTGTGCATAATATAAAAGAAACAAAGTGAATATACAACTGTAAAGTTTCATCTGAAATAGTAAAATTATTGTTAAATTATTAAACCTATAAAAAAATATATACACATAATATTTTGTCATTACAAACATTGTATTACTAATTAAAAGATACTCATCTCCTATACACAGTCTCAAACACGAAGCTTTCTTGTGTTTATAGTTTTCACAGATGGACATGATGCTACCGATAAACATTTACAAATATATTTGGATCGGACACAACTGACGAGTCTTATGTAAACGAAAAACGCATGTACGTACCAACAAATTGAAGCTTCTATTTGATGAGTTGATTATTTGTTGTTGTTTTTTTGCCTCATTGTGTTCTATCTAAAAAGGAATTTATAATGGACGTAACGTTTTTAAAAATTATTTATATGTTTCGATTGTTACAATTTCTTCAAGTGATTAACCCTATAGAAACATTCCAATCAAACATGTAACAGACTGTTTGTTAATTATACTTAAACTATCTAGCTGTGTGCGAAACTTAAAAAGTTTGATAAGTGTTCAAATATAGACGTACAGGGTTAATTCAGTAACTTAACATTATTCATTAGGGAACGCCCATTTGAGACACGGATTTATGTAAAACACTTGGGTCCTGTTCTCCTTTGGTAGGTAGACAATTTGTGTAATACAAATGTTTAAATAGATGGATACAAACTAGTGCGAATCTAGTGTAAACAATGCCATCTGGATAGCACAAAATGCCACAAGATCTTGTATTTTTATTGATGCAAAAGATTTGACTCCATTTGTATACTGTAATGAATAATATATGAAAGCTTATGATTTCTAAAGGTAAACCACTTACCAGTTGTAAATTTCATCGATTTTCTTAAAGGGGCACTAGCTGTCAAATTGTGTTCACCGATTTTAATCAAATTCTCATATTTTATTTATAGCATTGTAAAACATGTATCCCAACCATTTAAAGTCTAAAATAAACAATAAACGTTGTCTTCTTTTGACGCCCTTTTTCAGAGTTATCTGAATTTTAGTGAACGTATTATGATGCATCAACTCATATTGTAGTTCCGTGAAGAACAGGATGAAAGAAACGAGTCTTTAAAATGACCATAATTAGTGTTATAAATTTACATTACAGAAATCAAATACAAAATTCAATCGAAAACAAATAATATTGTGTATCAATTCATGACGCAAAATCTTCTTTACGTTACAGGAAAAAAAAGCAAAGGCGTAGCGTATATTTTCCTGTACCAAGTCAGAACATGACAGTTGACAAGTGTATATTTCTCAACTCATCCGATATTCAAGAGCGTGAAGTTGCTGCTTAGACTGTAAAACGTCATCGGTATCTGAGTAAAAAGATTAATGAGACAGCGTTTTGTTAAAAAAACATCTATTAAGTGCCTACTTCAGAATTAATACACGATGGTCTTGAGTAATATATCTTATGTGCTGAAGCTATGTGTCGTCTTTTTCTACTTAAGTTTCCACTGTTTTTGCTTCGTGCTATTATATTTGTTTTGGTTGTATAACATTTCACAAGCCATTGTATTTAGGGATTCCTCATTTGGGGTTGTTGACTTTGTGACTAAGGCTTACTGGGTGCAAGTGGGATGTGTTTTTACAGTGTTGCTTCAATTTTGTTTACCTTTGTATTTATATTTACTTAACTTTACCCCTTTCAAGAAGTTTCATCTTTTTTTTATGACGTAATTGTCAAATTTTTACTAGTTTCTCCTTTATTTGTATGTGAAGTTAGCAGCCGGTTCATTATTCGAAATTCGATATTCAATATCCATCCGGCTGCTAGCAGTCGGTTCGATGTTCAAAATTTAGTTGACAATAATAAACAAGTTAAATACTTGATAACATTAAAAGCATGATTTTCATAGTTAAGAGGACTGATATCATACGTAGGAAATCGTTTAATGACCTCTTCAAGCGCTGTCATAAATTTTCGTTGTGCTCGAATATAAACCCTTTTCTTAGTTGCATATTTGTCTTTATGTAATATAAATTTTTATCAATGAAACGACTTCATATATGTACTTTTATATATGATAATTCTTAAAATAAAAATAAAAACTTATAACTCTAGAAACATTAAAAAATATAAATATTAATGGAAAGCCAAAAAAGAAAGGAGTAGGTTCAGTAAGACCCCTTTTTGGCCCCAAAATATAGCAGTTTTACAAAATTGTTAAAATGTAAACCTTTAGTTATTTATTGGACAGTAGAATGCTTCTACTACATAAATATGGGCTGTTTTTGACAATACAATGCACATATATCCGGTACTAGCACCATTAAGTCATGCTAAATTACTGAAATCCTCATAATTCTAGCATTTTAGTTAAATTTTAGACGGTTTTCGTGTAAAACGAAAGTGGCCACATTCGTGTTCATCCTTTATATTGAAATGTAAGTTGTATTTTATGATAATACATAACATATATAAAGGTTGAGGATGAACACGGATGCGGCCACTTTCATTTTTACCAAAAAACCATCTGAAAAGTGACATTTTCCGGCATATTAGGTAGATTTTTCATATTTGAGCTTGAATCGGATCGTTTATAATGACTAAATCTGTTTAAATCTTTCACATAAACTAATTAATTCAAATAAAATAGACACTTAAATGTTTAAAAAGTGGTCAAAATCTTTCGTCAGATGAACCTGAAATTTGAGGCCAAAACCGGTCCTTACCGGACCTACTCCTTTATAGCAAAAACCTACCAGAGACCGCTTAAATGAGGTTGAGATCCCCATGTACTTTCAATGTCCATAAAATTATACTGAATTATCGACACTGTATATATAAAGGTTGTATTAGAAGGATTTCCCAGAATAATGTCATTTTCGATATCTACGGAGGGCTTAGATTGTCAATTTTCAGTTAAAAATTGTCAAAATTTTAGGACAAAGAACACAGTGCAATGGTGAAAGTCCCCTGATATCTCAATCTTTCTAATAGTATGCAGACTTTTAGTTAATAGCTAGATTTGTCAAATTTTAGAGTCATTGAAAGAGTAGGGGTTGTCTCAACGTCATTTAAGCGGTCTCGGGTAGGTTTTCGCTATATATTTCGAATATTCAACTGGCACTTTGGGCCCTCCGTAAACATAGAAGACAGAAAGTCTACCCAAATTCCTTTAAGTCACGTGTGTATCTACCTATTAACTAATTGTCTGCTTAATATGAGGCAGGTTGAGACATCAGGGGCTCTCATCATTGCTCTGTGCCTTTTGTCATTAAATTTTGAAAATTTTTAGCTGAAAAGTGACAATCTAAGCCCTCCGTAGATATCGAAGATGACATTTTTCTGGGAAATGCTTTTGATTCAATCTTTATATATACATAGTGTATGAATTCGTGGAATTATATGGTCATTGAAAGAACACGGTTGGTCTTACCGTCATTTAAGCGGTCTCAGGTAGGTTTTCGCTATATACTTTGAATATCCAATGGCACTTTGGGCCCTCCGTAAAACTAGAAGACAGGAAGTGTATCCGAATTGCTTTTAGTCACGTTTGTATCTACCTTTTAAATAATTGTCTGCTTAATATTAGGCCGATTGAGACACCAGGGGCTCTCATAATTGCCCTGTGCCCTTTGTCCTGAAATTTTGATAAAATTTAGCTAAAAAGTGACAATCTAAGCCCTCCGTAGATATCGATGATGACATTATTCTGGCGAATGCTTTTGATAAAATCTTAATATATACATAAAATTGAGAGTTGGAGGGGGAATGTGTCAAAGAGACAACAACCCAGAAGGTCACCAACAGGTCTTCAATAGTCTTTAAATTCGTCGAATTTTGTGGTCATTGAAAGAACAGGGGGAATTCACCGTCACTTAAGCTGTCTCAAGTAGATTTTCGCTATATATTTTGAATATCCGACTGGCACTTTGGGCCCTCCGTAAAAATTGAAGACAGAAAGATCAGGGGGCTCTCACCATTGTCCTGTGCCCTTTGTCTTGAAATTTTGATAAATTTTAGCTGAAAATCGACAATCTAAGCCCTCCGTAGATATCGAAGATGACATTATTCTGGTAAATCCTTTTAATAAAATATTTTTATATATACATAGTCTATGAATTCGTCGAATGTCATGGTAATTGAAAGAACAGGGGGTTTCACCGTCACTTAAAAGCGGTCTCAGATAGATTTTCGCTATATATTTTGAATATCCAACTGGCACTTTGGGCCCTTCATAAACATAGAAGGCAGAAAGTGTACGCAAATTCCTTTGAGTCACGTTTGTATCTACCTATAAACTAACTGTCTGCTTAATATTAGGCAGATTAAGAGATCAGGGGGCCCTCACCATTGCCCTGTTGTCTTAGTCCTGAAATTTTGACAATTTTTAGCTAAAAAGTGACAATCTAAGCCCTCCGTAGATATCGAAAATGACATTATTCTGAGAAATCCTTTTAAAACAATCTTAATATACAGAGTCTATAAATTCATCGAATTTATGGTCGTTGAAAGAACAAGGGGGTCTCATCGTGATTTCAGTGGTCTCATGTAGGTTTTCGCTATATATTTCTTTTTTGGGGCTTTCCATATATATTTCCATTTATATTTCAAAATTTTCTAATGTGATCGGTTTTTATTTTAAGAAATATTAGATATAAAATAACAGTTTTGATGTCGTTTTATTGATAAAAATCTCTATTACATAAAGACAAATATGCAACTAACAAAAGCATTGATAAGGGTTTATATTCGAGGACAACGAGAGTTTAAGAAAACGATTACCTACGTATCTTTTCACTCCTTTCAACTTTGAAAATCATGCTTTTAATGTTATTAAATAATATACTTTTTAATGATTTTCAACTTAATTTGAATATCGAATAACGAATAACGAACCGGCTGCTAACTTCCCATCCATTATTTGCGTCTTTTTAAGATTTATTTATATTTTTGTCAAATGTTTTAGTCAGTTGTGTTGTATGTCTGTGATGTTTGTTTACACAGTTTTGATTGCTGGATCTCATTTTTTTGTTACATTTAATTGTTATGTCAGCTTAGGTGATTTGGTTGCTCACTTAACGTTGTCAATATTACGGATCTATAAACCACTGTCATACAAGTGTGAGGTTTGGTGAGCATTAAAATCTGATAAACCGACCATTTTCTTCGGAAATTGCAAATACTAAGTCAAAAAATATAGCTGTTGTTTTTCATTAATGTATCATTGATTGGTAGCGTTTGATTTGGTCAGTTTTCATTATTTCCTGTTTTTGAATTTTCAAATAAAACATAATAGATGAGTTTTTAAATTACAACGATAAACTAGTCTAGAAACGTAATTGACACATTTTTTTTCTTCATTTTTTTCTTTGGTAAATCAAGAACTATGCTTTACACAATTATATATAATATATTTAACTTTCTTTTTTTAAAATAAAATATGATGACGTTCTTACTTACCACAGTCTTTATAATCGAATTCAAACTTCCTTTATTGTTATCGTTTTATTCATTTATTGATTTGTACTAACATGTATTTCACATTTTAAAAGTAATCTACAGATTTAGAACATGCATTTTATACGGATAATTTATCTTCATAATCGGCAATTCAGATATCTAACACTATTAATCTAACTGAGAAAAAAACTTCAATTCATAGTCTAACAATATTATCTGCCTAGAGTTATCAATGTTTTTTTTATCAAAAGTGTTAAACGACCCTTTGGTCATTAATTTAAACGATGAGTCATACATTTTCTCTTCCTTGTTTTGTCTGCATTGCATGAATGTATTATGATTTATTTTGGTATTTTTAATGATATTTCTACAGCAACTTAAAAACATTACGTTTTGGAATTAATCAATATTTTAAATAAATGTTCCCCTCCTTACAAAAAAAAATAGATATGAAAAAATATGAATTCGGGTCGACATCGTAAGTCCCATTTCTGTTTCGAAAATAACAGATAAAGTATCTTTTTTTTTGTCCTAGCGTATAACTATTTTTGTAACAATCCTGTATTTTGAAGAAATTTGATATATTTGATATCTTCTACTGTCCAATACTTCACCTATATTCTACATACATTACTTCTAAAATTAAGGTGCTACCCAACACTTTCACTAAAACTAGTTTGGCTCGTTTAATTGTCATAAAATTTTGACAATGTATTTCATTTGACCCTTTAACAAAAATATAAAAATTTCAAAAATTTTGAACCAACTGTTTTGTCAGAAAAATTACACTGGTTATATAGCAGTCTGACAAACACCAATCTTGATCATTGAGAAGCTTGATATTCCCTTTAAAACACAACATAATTAAAACCTTTAGCTGACTTTACAGAGTTATCTCCCTGTAGTGTTAGGTACCACCTTAAGTTACTAAACCTTTTCACAGACCAGGGTTTTCTATATCATCAGTACAATGATATCATTCGTAAATATAAATCAACATGCAGACATCTTATACGTTGAGTTATTTCACAATCAATTTTATTTTATTTTCTATACAAAGCACCGAAATTTCGGCATTCACCCGAAAAGTTATAGAAACCTTTAAACAGACTTACTCAGGAGAGATATAGTTACAAAACTGTTGTCAACTGTTGAGATATTTTGGTATTGAAATTAATTCCATCATATGGCTTTTGCATCAGAAACACATGTATTCTAAATCATTTTTTTTTCATTTTAGCTCATTATAAGTTTTGCTGTAAAGTGTGACGTTCATTTTTACTGAACTAGTACACAGTTTGTTTAAGGGCCGGCTGAAGACGGACTCTGGTTGCAAGATGTTTTTGCTGTGTTGAAGTGAAACTGATGGTTTGTGCTGTTTTCTACTCATTGGTCGGATTGTTTTCTCTTTGATACATTCCACATTTTCATTCTCAATTTTACAATCATTTTAAAACCAGCATGATATAGATTCAACGGGAGGAATTGTGGGTTATTTTCATTGCTGAAGACGCAATCTTTCGACCATTTTAATTTAGGTCGGAAGCTGGCATCTCAGTCAGTAACTGTCAGTAGATTTAAGAAAAAAATATCTTTGTCACAGAAAGCTCGACATAGGAAAAGTGATCCGGCAGCAGCGCCGACGGTGGCAGCGTTAACTTATTTCTTACTTCCTAAGGAGACTCGAGTGTACAAAAAATTCAGCAATTTTAAACATTTTTTTGCATTACAATTTGATTTATTACACTATTGTTACTATTGTTATGGTACAAAAATCAACCAAAAAAATGAATTCACCCCAGGTGACTTGTAAAATGTTTATATTACTGAAATAGCTCCAAGCTATCTCCATTTGGTGCGAAAATGTCTATTTTTTAATTGAAATTGAAATGTCTTTATTCACTAATCGATGACATATAAATTTTAACACATGTGTTTTTTTTTTTAAATTAGCTGTACTCTTACTAAACAATTGTAAAATTTAAGCGATTCCTCCTTAAAAAAAAAAATAGATATGAAAAAATATGAATTCGGGTCGACATCGTAAGTCCCATTTCTGTTTCGAAAATAACAGATAAAGTATCTTTTTTTTTGTCCTAGCGTATAACTATTTTTGTAACAATCCTGTATTTTGAAGAAATTTGATATATTTGATATCTTCTACTGTCCAATACTTCACCTATATTCTACATACATTACTTCTAAAATTAAGGTGCTACCCAACACTTTCACTAAAACTAGTTTGGCTCGTTTAATTGTCATAAAATTTTGACAATGTATTTCATTTGACCCTTTAACAAAAATATAAAAATTTCAAAAATTTTGAACCAACTGTTTTGTCAGAAAAATTACACTGGTTATATAGCAGTCTGACAAACACCAATCTTGATCATTGAGAAGCTTGATATTCCCTTTAAAACACAACATAATTAAAACCTTTAGCTGACTTTACAGAGTTATCTCCCTGTAGTGTTAGGTACCACCTTAAGTTACTAAACCTTTTCACAGACCAGGGTTTTCTATATCATCAGTACAATGATATCATTCGTAAATATAAATCAACATGCAGACATCTTATACGTTGAGTTATTTCACAATCAATTTTATTTTATTTTCTATACAAAGCACCGAAATTTCGGCATTCACCCGAAAAGTTATAGAAACCTTTAAACAGACTTACTCAGGAGAGATATAGTTACAAAACTGTTGTCAACTGTTGAGATATTTTGGTATTGAAATTAATTCCATCATATGGCTTTTGCATCAGAAACACATGTATTCTAAATCATTTTTTTTTCATTTTAGCTCATTATAAGTTTTGCTGTAAAGTGTGACGTTTGTGGCACAATCAATAAGTTAATAAGTGATACTTGTCAATTAGAATTTATTGCTTAATTTACAAGTTTCAAAGAGCGATTTAAATAATTCAAAATAAATGTTTTTCACTAGGACACTGGCCGAGATATGACGAATTCTGTGTGTTCGAATTGTGTCCTTGTAGTCCATTGAGGTATCTTATATAGTCCAATGGTCCATACACATGTCTATAGCTGTAGGCCGGTTGTATAATCGTCTGGTTATCGAGTACTATTTACATGAGGTTAATTGTCAAATAATGTAATTAACCCCTGACGGATAAATGTTATTTTACAGTAGACATGGTCATTTATGGGCTTCGGGGTATATATGTCCATAGTATACGAACAGATTGTTATTAGTGTCCAAAGGCTTCCTGCTATTTAATGTATTCACAGATTGTTATTAGTGTCCAAAGGCTTCCTGCTATTTAATGTTTTCGATACAACACTATTGTGTAACATATGCCTCCCATTCTTGTGGAACGAAAGTTCAATAAAATACGGTAATTTTCTTCCTGTAGGTTATTTTAATAGCTATTGTAAGGTTTCCGGTAACCATCACCACATATCTAAGTTTATAAAGTTCTATAAGTCCAATATCATAATATAATAAGTTCATCACATTCATCTAGTCCAATACCTGGATATATTTACACATAGTTCATTAGAATCATAAGTTCAATAATTCGGTATACATAGTTCATTTTTTATTTCCAACCATCATAGTAAGTTGTTCTTCATACTGGTTAGGAACGCAAATGTTTATACAATTCTATTTACACAGTTCATAGGGTCATTTTGAAATTATATACACGGTTCGTCTTCTGCTAGTGGATTCGGTCGTCTACGTTGTATGGTTTACAATCCAGTCCTTTTACGAAGTAGTCGACGTATCTAGCTCTGGGTACATCTTTCTCAAGAGACTGGTCGCATCGGTCTTTGGTCTAACATCGTCCTTGAGTAATGGTGCAGAGGGAAGCTTCTCTCTGGAATCAGGTACTTCTGTCCCAACCATTTGCGTTGTCACCATTTGGTACCCATCGTTCGTGGCATTAGAACCCGAACTCACACCTTTCTTTTTGGCTAACCAAGATTTGTTTCTAAAAAACTTACAGTACAAAAATATAGCTATTCCAATGAATATCGCACCCAAACCCATGGATAAACCTACTCCCCAATTTGGAAATACAACATCATTTTCAATTTCCCGTAAATTTTTAAGTTTTTCAATCAAAGCGTTCATAGGAATTTGTTTAATAGCCGTTAGTTCTCTTGGTAGTTCAAGCTTTGTAAAATTTGGTAAAGCAGCATGAAAGGGTTCCCATAAACTTGTATTCAATACTTGAAAGGTATTTAAGAATCTATCGAACGTTTTTTCTGTTAAAAATGTACTTTCCATTTGATAAGTAGGTAATAAGGTCAAATGATCACTCGTAGCGGTACAAGTTTGCTTTAAATTAATTATAGTGGTAGGAGGATTAATTATCTGATCCGTCAACATGTTTGTATTGTCATCACATCTAATTGTGATTCTAAATTCATTAATGGTAGTAACTGCCCACATACTATCGGTCAAATAAGTTGCCATAGGCAAAATTGTATTTGGTCGTACTTTTGCTGTACATCTTGTTTTCCAATTTTCTTTATTGGCAAATAAGGCTATGATACATAATTTACTTAAATTAACTGGATAAACTGGACTTTTAATTTCACAAAAAATAACTAAAGGATTGGAACACTTGTCAATTTCATTGGTATTTAGCAGCATATATTTAGTTTTTTTTTTTTGTTTTTTTTTTGGTTTGCAGCAATGGTCAAAAATTTATAAAAAAAAATCCAAGTATCTTTAACTTCGTCACAAGGTATTTTTAATGTCGCCGGTAGTCGTCGTTTTATGTCAGTCAATAGTACTCTTAAATTACCGGGTGAGATAAGACTAGGTGACATGTGTCCTAAGGACAACATGTTTAATTGAAATTGCAAATGGTTTAAATAACATATTTTATAAGTTTTAGAAATTCTTAAATGATTTGCATCCTACATACTACCTATAAAGCCAATTGATACCTACATAATACCTATTAAAGCCCTCACTAAGTTTTGTACATGTTCCTTAGATACTAATTTTGTTTCATTAGCCCCAATATCAGTAGTTTTCTGATTATTTTTTATTTTAACACTGTTCACAGACATGTTATCTTCAATGTCATAATGTTCAGATGTTACCGACGAAGAATGAGTGCTAGACATGTTATCATCAATGTCAGAGACTTCATAATCCGAAGGCGAATTTTCTAATTTTTCTTTAATGACTTGATCATCATTATCATCATTTTCTATTTGACTATCTTGTTCTGAAAAAATTTTCTTTCCCCTTAATTTTTTTGATAATTCCATTAATGGTATATCATCTTCTTCATCAGAATTTTCCCTTTCTTTTTTATATCTTTTTGCAATTTGATTTAACGGAGTGTCTGAATCTATGCTTTCATCATCAGAGGAGTCTTCCGATTGTGACTCCATGGGAACTACATACGCGGCTTTACGTAATGTCCTACCTTGATTGTTGTTAGGAATTTCCCAATCTAACTTAGCCAAACGAATGTGTTCAGCATGAGCCTTTGTGGTTGTCCCATCTAACTGATTTTTTAAAATAAAACTAACAGGTGAAGTTTGTTCTATAATCCTATAGTACGGAGTCCATTTTTTTGAAAGTTTGCTTGCCCTTCTATGATTTTTATAAAAAACTGGGTTTCCTACCTCAAACTTTATATCTTTGCTATTTTTGTTTGCGTACTTAGCTTGTTTCTGCTTAGATTTTTTCATAGTTTAATGAACCAGCATAAATGATTTATGTTGTTGTTGTAAGGCAATTTTATGATATTCCTCCCCATTGTATTTTCTCCTAGGCTGTAAAATGTTATCTAAGGGTAAAACTGGATCCCTGTTATATAATGCATAAAAAGGTGAAAGTTGGGTGGACTCATTGATATTGAATCTAATTGCTGCTAAAGCTTGGTTCAAGTATAAATCCCAAGTTGTGGAATGATCGTCTATTAATTTTGACAAAACATCATGTAATGTTCTATGAAATCTTTCTATTTTAGCATTACCCTGAGGGTGATAGAATGAAGTTTTAATATGCTTTATATTAAGTTCTTTACAAACTTCTTCCATAGCCTTAGAACAGTTTTCCCCTCCGTTATCACTTGTTAGAATTTGAATCCCAGAATGCCTTGAAGTAATTTCTTCAATCAAAAGATGTGCAACATTGTCAGTGCTTTTTGTTGCGACACTAAAAGCTTCTGGCCACCCCGAGTACAAATCGATAAATCCTATAATGTACCTGTTACCTGACATGGTAGTTGGATATGGTCCACTCAAATCTACCCCTACATGACAAAAAGGATAAGGCGGAATTTTTGTTTCCTGAATTGGCGCTCTAACTTTTTGTAAGTTGCGTGATTGACAAGGTACACAAGTGGTGACATAATTATACAGCTCCTTAAACATGTTTGGCCAAAAATATTTTTGACGAATCGAATCAAATGTTTTGTCAATGCCCATGTGCCCATTCTTATCATGATACTGTTCTACAACAGCTTGTTTTATATGAGAAGGTATGTACAATCTTATAATAGGATCATTATCTACATTTGAGATGTAATAAAGTATGTCATCTATTATGATGTACTTGTTTTGCACTGCCTCGGGTACCTTATCGCCTACAAGTTGTTCCTTTAACTCGCGTAATGTTTTGTCTTTCATTTGTTCAATTGACATATCAAATTCTTTAAACTGAAAATTTTCTTTTTCTGGAATATCTTCAACTAATTTGTCATTATTTGCATAATCAGTAAAATGAAATCTATTTGAATTAATCACATTAATTTCGTAAGTATTGTCACTAATATCCGGATAAGGATCTGGATTTTCGTTTGGTTTTTCATCTGAAGGTAATCTAGACATGAAATCTGCACACACGTTTTGGGGCCCTGGAATATACTGAATCTTACAGTTATAACCCGTTATGTTCAAAGCCCACAGTTGAATTTTCTTATTTTGCATGGGGGATTCTAAAATGTATTTCAAAGGTTTGTGATCTGTCTTTATCACAAATTCAGCATTATACAAATAATGATTCAATTTTTGTAACGCATAATGAATAGCAAATGCTTCTTTTTCAATGGTTGACCAACGTGTTTGCGTATCACTCAATTTATGAGATAGGAAATAAATCGGTCTTTCCACTTCCTTTTCACCCTTGATTGGATTTTCTTGTAATTGCGTTAAACAAGCCCCTACACAACTATCGCTAGCGTCCGTGTACAGCACATAGGGTTTATTCAAATCTGGGTATGCCAATAATGGTACTTTCACTAGTTCATCCCTTAACTTTTCAAAAGCTACCTGACAAGTTGTGGTCCAATTAAAAACCTTGTTTTTCCTAGTTAAAGCCACTATAGGCTCTGCAATTTTTGAAAATGAAGGTACAAATCTGCGATAATAGCTCAAGCAACCTATTAATCCTCTTACTTCCCTTACATTCGAGGGAGCTTTCATGCCTTGAATGGCCTTGACCTTTTCAGGGTCTGGTTTTAATCCATCTTTACTTATTATAAAGCCTAAATAGTTGGTTTCATTTTGCAAAAAATTACATTTTTTCAATTTTAATTTAAGTTTGTGCTGTCGTAATCTATCAAAAACTTGTTGAATGTGGCCTAAATGTTCTTCCTCTGTTTCGGAAAATATCAAAATATCATCTATATAAGCAGTTGAAAAATGCTCTAACCCTTGTAATACTTCTGTAACTAGTTCACTAAATAAACTGGGCCCTGAGGCGAGACCAAATGGTAATACATTGAACTCAAATAATCCTTTGTGACATACAAAAGCAGTCTTTTCCTTATCTGACTCCTTGACCTTGACCTGATAATAACCTGACTTTAAATCTAGCGAAGTCATTACTTTGGCTTTACCTACCGAAGCAAGCAAGTCATCAATCAATGGTAACGGAAAGGAATAAATTTTACTAATTGCGTTTAGCCTGCGATAGTCAACGCACATCCTTGAAGTTTTATCCTTTTTTGAAACAATAATGATAGGCGCAGCCCAAGCCGACCTAGACTTCCTAATAATCTTAGCCTCTAGTAGTTCCTCAATTGTCCTATCTATTATTTCTCTCTGATTGAGTGGGGCCCTATAAGGTTTTAATCTAATAGGTGGGTTATTCCCTGTATCGATAGTCATTTGTACTGTATCAGTGCACCCCAAATCTTTATCTGAAGTTGCGAAAACATCTTCATTGTCCCTTATCATTCTAAGTATATCCTTTTTAAATTCTTGCGGTACACTTATTTCAGACTCATCTAACTTTTTGAGCCCCGAATTTCCTTGAGATTGATTCACATTGACTAAATTTATTTCTGCTAAATGAGAAGCCTTACCTACTACACAACCTCTTCTTAACCTAATTGATTTGTTTGTGTTATTTACAATCATCAAAGGAAACTTCCTATTTTTATTAAAATTAACCACCGTATTACTTATCATTAAGCCTGGTTCTGTACTAACATACCCTGAAGCTACAGGTGAGATTTCCAACAATTTAGTACTTCCAAAACTTGGATTGTTCTTAAGGCCTACGGGACAAACATTAATTGATTGTGGTCTTAATACGGCATTTACGGTTAATCTTACAACTGAAGCCACATTAATATCTTCTTCTAATGGAACATAATTTTTTTGAATTCTCAAACATCCTAAATCAAAATATAACCTAACTCCATTTTGTACTAACCAATCTTTTCCTAAAATAACATTTCTGTTCATGTCTCTAACAACATAAAATAATTGAGTAACTTTTGTACTACCTATTTTAAAAGTAAGGTTTGCACAACCTTCTACATGTAAAGACCCCCCATTTACGGACTGTAAATTAGCCGTTTTCTTTAATAATTTTGGTTTATCCCTCAAAGTTTCAAAAATTCTTTTGTGTATCAAAGAAACACTAGCGCCTGAATCTACAAGAGCTCTATATCTTTGATTTTGAAATTTAATTAAAGTTGAATTTGGAGCTCCTGCAACATTTATAGAATAAGTAGGTAATTTAATTGGACTCTTATCACTGGCTTCAACGTGACAAGAGCGCTTTAGTTTTCCGGATATACACCCCAGTTTTCTACCATGTTAACAGTCCTAGGTTTTCTATTTGGGCAATTTGGCCTAATATGTCCCCGTTGATTACACTGATAACAAACTATCTCATTATTTCTTCCCGAATTCCCTTGATATTGTTGCGTTTCAACTGCATTTACTTGTCTATAGGTTCCCTTAGAACGACAATCTCGTGCTATATGTCCTACCCTACCACAAGAATAACAATTAATTTCCCTATTTCTACCCGAATTTCCGTGATATGTTTGCATTTCTACGGCATTAATTTGTCTCAAATTTCCCCCAGAACGACAATCACGTGATACATGACCTACTTTACCACAAGAATAACAACGTTTTGCATCACGATAATGATCAATTTCCATTGGTTCATGAGAGTTCAAAGGTTCAGTCCGTCTTGGTCTTGTTAATGTCATTGGTCGTGTCGTTTTATACCTTGGTTCGTCTACCCTTTCCGTTCTTAAAGTAAATCTTTTTCTCAAATTTTGTTCAGTCATTGCACTTTTAACTGCCAAAGAAAAAGTAGCTGGGTTTTCTCTCATTAATTTCATTTTTAAATACGAATGAGCTAAACCATCTATAAAAATGCCTACGAGTTCCCTTTCTATAGCTTCGTTATGTCCATCTAAATCTGAATATGCCTCATTTGCCAAATTCAATAAATTTTCTGCATAAATTTGAACAGATTCGTCCCCTTTTTGTTTTAATTGTCTCAAAAGTGTCGACGCATGTTGAGGGTCAGTAATTTCCCCAAACCTTGAAGTTAATTCTTTTTTTAATTGTTCCCAAGTGGTGTCCTGATGGTCTCTTAAATACCTTTGTATGTAATCTGAACAAGCCCCTTTACATGTTTGAAAAGCTATTTCCTTAATTCGATCCCTATCATTAAAAAGTAAAGCATATTTTTCAATTGACTTAATCCAGGCTTTAAAATCTTTCGTATTACCTTCAAAAGGCGTTATTCCTTGAACTACATTTTGAGAACAAATGGCTGATTTTAACCCTTTAATTTCCGTGGCTACATCGCCTTGAATCGTAACTACCTCTCGTAACCCATGTAATTCGTTAGCGACAGAATTGAAAGCTAATTCTACTTTTTGTGCTGACATAGAAGTATCTTGGTTATCCATCAAAAAAGAATGAAAGCTATGGTAATTGCAACTTACGTGGTTCCTTGGTTCCTTGGTCGTATAGTGGTTAGAAGTCCTTAATCCGTGGTCTGAACGGCACCAATTTGACTGATGTGGCACAATCAATAAGTTAATAAGTGATACTTGTCAATTAGAATTTATTGCTTAATTTACAAGTTTCAAAGAGCGATTTAAATAATTCAAAATAAATGTTTTTCACTAGGACACTGGCCGAGATATGACGAATTCTGTGTGTTCGAATTGTGTCCTTGTAGTCCATTGAGGTATCTTATATAGTCCAATGGTCCATACACATGTCTATAGCTGTAGGCCGGTTGTATAATCGTCTGGTTATCGAGTACTATTTACATGAGGTTAATTGTCAAATAATGTAATTAACCCCTGACGGATAAATGTTATTTTACAGTAGACATGGTCATTTATGGGCTTCGGGGTATATATGTCCATAGTATACGAACAGATTGTTATTAGTGTCCATAGGCTTCCTGCTATTTAATGTATTCACAGATTGTTATTAGTGTCCAAAGGCTTCCTGCTATTTAATGTATTCGACACAACACTATTGTGTAACACGTTCATTTTTACTGAACTAGTACACAGTTTGTTTAAGGGCCGGCTGAAGACGGACTCTGGTTGCAAGATGTTTTTGCTGTGTTGAAGAGAAACTGATGGTTTGTGCTGTTTTCTACTCATTGGTCGGATTGTTTTCTCTTTGATACATTCCACATTTTCATTCTCAATTTTACAATCATTTTAAAACCAGCATGATATAGATTCAACGGGAGGAATTGTGGGTTATTTTCATTGCTGAAGACGCAATCTTTCGACCATTTTAATTTAGGTCGGAAGCTGGCATCTCAGTCAGTAACTGTCAGTAGATTTAAGAAAAAAATATCTTTGTCACAGAAAGCTCGACATAGGAAAAGTGATCCGGCAGCAGCGCCGACGGTGGCAGCGTTAACTTATTTCTTACTTCCTAAGGAGACTCGAGTGTACAAAAAATTCAGCAATTTTAAACATTTTTTTGCATTACAATTTGATTTATTACACTATTGTTACTATTGTTATGGTACAAAAATCAACCAAAAAAAAAATGAATTCACCCCAGGTGACTTGTAAAATGTTTATATTACTGAAATAGCTCCAAGCTATCTCCATTTGGTGCGAAAATGTCTATTTTTTAATTGAAATTGAAATGTCTTTATTCACTAATCGATGACATATAAATTTTAACACATGTGGTTTTTTTTTAAATTAGCTGTACTCTTACTAAACAATTGTAAAATTTAAGCGATTCCTTTGATTTAGTGTTTTTTTAAATTTAATATTACCTCTATTTCTCCCAACAGGAAAGAGTACCTTAACAAAAATGCATACTTCTTTTAATGCAGATTGTGAGGTTAAATGAACAGTGACCCTATTTTAAAAAAAAATATTTATTAAGTGTCCGATAAAGTTCATTTATTTCATTGGTTGCAATGAATTACATTGATTTTCCAGTTAAATAAAAACCGATAATTTCACATGTGAAATAAACGTGGTTATTTTACTCTCTCATACAACAATATGCGTTGTCAAGACGTCGATAACGGCGGATGAAAACAAATTGTGAATGCATAGAAAAAAGATATAATTCCTTACATGTTTTACATTAATTTCTTTGCCAATGTAATGAAAAGAATAACTTATTTAAGATTTCAAATATCGAATAATATTCAACTCGTGACCAATAAAACACTGATAATTAACTCATGCGCTACGCGTATTCGTGAATTAATGTGTTGTTCGGTCACTCATTGAGTATGTTTCTCTATTTGAATTCTTCAATTAATTATTCTTTAATTATAGAAAAAAATAGCGAATTCTATATATTTTTTAAATGTATTTATACCCTCGAGCCCCCTTTAAAAGCTTTATATTTTAGAAGGTGGAGGAATTGGATGCTTCAAACGTTGTATATCGACGCCTTGTGTTACGTTTTTTCTGTCGGTCACATGTTCATGCTTCAGTGACTACTTCAAAAAAAAGTAAAGATGTTTTGTAAAGTTAATTTCTCTCTTGTTATGAGTAATAGGATAACTATGTTTGGTATGTGCGTACCTTTCAAGGTCCTCATGTCCTTCAGTAAGTTTTCGCTGGACTTCGACCTCATTTCATGGATCAATGAACAAGATTAAGCTTTGGTGGTGAAGTCCATACATGTGTATCTCAAATAATAGAAGCAATAGTTCTAGTATATTTGGTGTATGGCAATATTGTAAAGTGTACATGTCCAATAGTTATCAAAGGTACCCGGATTATAATTCAATACGCCAGACGAGCGTTTCGTCTATATAAGGCTCATCAGTGACGCTAAGATTAAAAGAGTTATGAAGCCAAACAAGTACAAAGTTGAAGAGCATCGAGAACCCAAAATTCCAAAAAAGTTCCAACTGACAGGTGTCATCTGACCTTGAACTCATTTTCATAGTTCAGTAGTTATAGTTAATTTTTTGTATTTTGGTCTGTTTATCTTATACTTTATGCAACGTGTCTACTATTTTTAGCGTATATGACGATTGTAAGATGTACATTTCCAGCTAGCAGGTATCATCTAACCATGACATCATTTTCATGGTACAGTGGTCAAATTTAAGTTTTTGACTTTTTTTAAATTTTTTTTAATACTATACACTGTATGCAATAGGTCAACTATATTAGGTTTATGGAAATATTTTATGATGAACATGTCAGTCTTGCAGGTTTCATTTAACCTTGTGTTAATTTTTGTGTTTTTTTTATGTTTTTTCTCAAACTATAAGCAATAGTTCAACTATATAGTTGTCAGTAAAGATTGTACGCTGTGAATGTCTGCCTGGCATGATTCATCTGACTTTGACCTCATTTGTATGGTTCATTGGTCAATGTTTAGTTTTCTTGGTGAAGTCTGTTTCTTTAAAACGAAGCAATTTGTCAATGTATTTAGTGTACTGAATGATTGTAAGATGTACATGTACTTGTCGTTTGGTTTAAATGACCTTAACCTCATTTTCTTGGATCGAGTTAAGTTTATGTGAAAGTTGTAGTTGTTTTATTTTTAGAACTATCAACATGATATCACTGGTAAGTAAAGAAGGTGAGACATTTCAGCGTTTGCACTCTTGTCTCACTCTGCGTATGCAGTGCTTTCACCTATTGCACATTGCCTAGAGGTAAATGGGATGGTTGATATCTCATAATAAATGCAAAAGTAGTATACCTCTGATCAATAGTCATAAAAATTAATAATTGAGTGAAACCAAAAAATGAGGAAAGTTTATCAACTTTAAGGAAAGAAAATCGGAATGACAGCAACACTAAACTACTACAATTACGCTAATATACATAAAGACTGGATTTTGAAAACAACAACCATATTCCTGATTTGTCATGGAAATTTTAAGAAACCAATGCTGTGAATATATAAAAAAAGAAGATGTGGTATGATTGCCAATGAAAAACCTCTCCACAAAAGACAAAATCCCACAGAAATTCACAATCATAGTTTAACGTACGGCCTTCCAAAATGAAGAAAACCCATTCCGCACAGTCAGCTATAAAGGACCCTGAAATATTAAATGACAAACAATTCAAACGGGAAAACTTACTATTTATGTACAAATAATTTAATTCTAAATTCCATTTTAGGGGCAATTTTTTATGAAATCACGCAATTATGAATAGGAGATGATCGATACAACACTATCAGTCAATCAAAACACGTGTTACATCCAAAATTGAACAAAATAACAATAAACGACAACCATTGCAAAGGCTATATATATTAGAATTTTAAATCTCTTTCAAAACTTTCCCAAAAGATGATCCTATCTTCTTCGTTCTCAGGATAATCAAGGTACGTATCATCGTTCATTATATACCTCATTTCGCGTGGAATATTTCTGATATCTGTTCTCAATAGTTGAACTATAATTATGCTATTTTTTCCTTGTCTTGACACCACAATATCCTCGAGCGCTATATTAAATTCATACATACACCATTTTGATTCGAGGAAACTATTTGTGAGAATGCAAACAAATTTCCGACTGTTGTGAATAGCATTCGTTATATTCTCAGCAACGGCACTTCCTGCGATAAAGTCTCTGTGGTGAATGCACAAACGCAATCCTTTCTGCTTCTCGAGAAAGTCTATCATATAGTCTTTCGGAAACCACCTGTCATGTTCAGAATAAGATACGAAAGCGTCGAATTGAAAATTGCCATCAGTCTTATCATGATCTATACCATATTCTCCTTTTAAAATGTAATACCAGTATCGCAATTTCCATCGATATCGGTAAATAATCATAGAACAAATAGTTCCCAGAAAGACAATAATTCCGATAGTCACTGAAACAATCACTCCAACATATGAATAACAATCCTTTTTCAAATGCAAGTTTGCTTCAAATATATTAATTGATTTACGCAAATATATACATGAATAATTACCAAAGCCTTTAAAGTACTGTCTATGCATCGCAAGCCATTTCAAGAAAATCATTGAATCGCATGAACACTCAAAGGGATTGTGGGCCATATCTATTGTTATATTCAAATGAAAGGCTTTTTCAAGTAGTTTCATTCCATCACCAGATAAATATAATATCTGGTTCCAACTTATATCTATAAACATTAAATATTCCATATGATGAATAGAAATATTCCAGTCCGTTAGTAGATTGTGGTCTAAAAGAACAGTCTTCAGTTTCGATGCCATATACAGAAAATTCTGGAATAAAGTCGATATACGATTTGACGACATGTTCAGAAACATCAGATTTGTTTGATTTTCAAAAATACTAGCCGAACTGTTATCATGAAAAATGTTGGAATACCCGAGTAGATTGTTGTCGATTCGTAAGTGTTTGAGGCCTATAAGGGACCCGAAGACATAACTTGTTATATCAGCAGCTCTGTTATTGGACAAATCAAGATATTGCAGTTGTGTTAGATTGCATATTGGTCCTGTTAAAGAGTAAAGCTGATTATTTTGCAGTAAAATTTTCTTTACAGAAGATGAACTAAAATAAACAGGTGGTATATTGTCGCCTATTTTTGCCTTTTCTATTATTATTGTTTCTATATTTGGAGGAACCAATACAAATTCAAAGTTCGAGTTAGTGTATGGAATGCATGCTGTTATCAATGGGCCACTTCGTCTGTTGTTTTTAAAATATGAAACTTCTTTATCATGATTCCAGTGAAACACATTTTCGTTGGCGTTTATTGGAAGTCTGTCACAAATGCAGTGTGAGGTTTCACGATGATGTTCAGTACAATACCAGGAATTTTCTGAATGTGACATCTGATGTTCATTTTGAAAACTCAAATCAACAGTCTTTATACCAGTCAGTCCAGGAATGTAATAATAAGCGTACTTCGAAACAACCCATCTATTATCTCTAGCGCTGAAATAATTCAATGACTTTGGTAGATATTGTGGTACATCGAGGTCAGTTTCTTCTAGATTATTTCCATCGAGGTAAAGTTCTTCAAGCTCTGTAGAATTCAAAGGCTTAATATCATCAACAAATAACACGGTACTTACTGATCTTTCACACTCAAGATAATTTGCTTTGAGAATACGTATTGAAGTATATGGTAGATCATAAGTCACATTTCGAAACCCACACATATGAAGTCTTCGATGATATGAAATGTCTAAATACTGCAATTTGGTGAGCTTTTGTAGTGCACCCGTTTCAAAAGTAAAAAGAGAAAAGTTATAAAATGTGCGCCACTCTGTTGCAGCTGATATATCGAGGTATTCAAGATTCGGGAAATTGTTGAAATATTCTCTGGTTATGATACCTTTTGCTACAATTCCCGTTATTGTCAGGAAAGTTAGATTACTTAGAGTAGAAAACCCTTTGTCAAACGTTACATTTTTAACTCCATCAATTAATAAACTTTGAAGAGATGAAAGTTCTTGAAATACTTGGTCTGGGCAATAATAGTCTTTATCTTCGTTTGAATTGTTTGACACATCTAAATACTGTAAATACTTCAAATTTTGAAAAACGCCTTTGTAATACGTTTCAATATCAAGTGATAAGAAATTACTGGACAAGTTTAAGCTTACAATATTGCATGGAGTAGAAAATGGAGTTACCTCTCCTTTACTGAATTTTGAAATCTTATTTTTTGCTAAATCTAAATTTTTCAGCTTTTTCGGTAAATATCCCTCTTCTGGAAAATAAGTGAATAAATTAGAACTCAGATTAACTGACACAACTTTTTCTTCAAAATATGGAGATTTTGTTAAGTTTAAGGCAGAACAGTCGGCTAAAATTCCACCTGTAATGTTTGAACATTTGCATTTACGATTAGAAGAACATCCATGGTAAAAAGATGCATCTTTTCCAATTATTTCTAAATTCAACAATGGTGAACTTTGTATGACACCAGACATACACAGTACTAGAATTTGTTCCATGTGCATTACAAGTAAAATGAATATACCATCGCGAAGTTTCATCTGAAATATGAAAAAAAAATGTTTTAACTAAGAGAAAAATCAATTCACCAATATCTTTTTCTCAATAAAAAAAGCATGTTAGTTAAACATAAATACACTTTTTATATACGGTGACATATGTTTAACACCGTTGTTTTATTGAGTATAGAACGATCACATTTGGAGCATATTACCTCAATGTTGCATTTTTATGCCCCACCTACGATAGTAGAGGGGCATAATGTTTTCTGGTATGTGGCTCCGTTCGTGCGTACGTCCGTTCGTCTGTGCGTCCGTTCAGGTTAAAGTTTTTGGTCAAGGTAGTTTTTGATGAAGCTGAAGTCCAATCAACTTGAAACTTAGTACACTTGTTGCTTATGATATGATCTTTCTAATTTTAAAGCCAAATCAGACTCTCGACCCCAATTTCACGGTCCACTGAACATAGAAAATGAAAGTGGGAGTTTCAGGTTAAAGTTTTTGGTCAAGGTAGTTTTTGATGAAGCTGAAGTCCAATCAACTTGAAACTTAGTACAATTGTTGCTTATGATATGATCTTTCTAATTTTACAGCCAAATTAGACTTTAGACCCCAATTTCACGGTCCACTGAACATAGAAAATGAAAAGTGGGAGTTTCAGGTTAAAGTTTTTGGTCAAGGCAGTTTTTGATGAAGCTGAAGTCCAATCAACTTGAAACTTAGTACTTTGTTCTCTATAGTATAATCTTTCTAATTTTAATGCCAAATTAGATTATTACCCAATTTCACGGTCCATGGAACATGGACAGGACAGTGCGAGTGGGCATCCGTGTACTTTGGACACATTCTTGATCATGTTTCTTTAATCTATTTGTTCATATTTCCTCCATACATGTACCACACAACCAACGTTGTGGGGATTTTTTGTCTCATCAAGGCAAACCAATTGTTATATGTATTAAGCAATTAAATTCTCAAAGATATAACATAAATAAATTCGGTAGATCACATTCGTGAAAAGGAACGGGATTGTACTTACGACATAAGGAACATATCTGCTATCATCTGTGGAACGGATATTAGATAACGGTCAACCAAATTGTGATGGCGTCGGTAAAATCAACTAAAACCGTTGGTTTTCCCGTTTGAATGGTTTTACACTAGTAATTTTGGGGCCCTTTATAGCTTGTTGTTCGGTGTGAGCTAAGGCTCCGTGTTGAAGGCCGTACTTTAACCTATAATGGTTTACTTTTTAAATTGTTATTTGTATGGAGAGTTGTCTCATTGGCACTCACACCACATCTTCCTATATCTATAAAAGATGATTTGAAAACTTTGGAACTCTTGGTTTAATAGCTTCCTTGTTAGTAGCAAAGCAAACCTTTATCACATAAATCGTGATCGGAAATACAAGCCCGGGAATATCGTATCAATAGGGAGATACATATATATATATATATATATATATATATATATATATATACTCCGTATACAGGCGCTGCTGGAATGTAGCTCCAGCAATGTATAGAAATAGATAATTCACAATTTGGAAGCTAAAATCGCCTCTTTTGTCGTAAAGTTTTGTTTTCAACCGACCCTCATTATAAATTTCTAGATGTGAGTCAATATATGAGTCAGACTTAAATGTATCTGTTGTATCCTTTGATGATGCATATGCATGTATTGTATTTTTTTCTTATGGTTTGCATATGCAAACCTTTCTTGAGTTTTATACATCGATTTACTATCTATGGTTTTACTTATTTAATGTCACGATACCCAAATTGCACCGAGTACACAAATTGCACATATTTAGTAAAGAGAGCAGCTGAAATCTTAATTTAATATGAATCGGAGTTCCTTCAGACACTTGTCAAAAACAAGAGAATAAAAGAAGCCAGATTATTTAATTTCACTTTCAGATATATTGATGATGTTCTTTCCATAAACAATCCGAACTTTTCTGATTAGGTTCCATTAATATATCCAAAAGAACTAGAAATTAAAGAAACAACAGACACGGCTTCCTCCACCACATTTTTTGACTTATATCTCGAATTTGACTTACATAGTCATCTCAGTACCAGAATCTAGGACAAACGAGATTTTGAAATTATAAATTTCCCCCACCTTAGTAGCAATAAACCAATTTCACCTCACCTGCATATGGGATATATATTTCCCAACTTATTCGATATTCAAGAGCTTGAAGGTCCTACTCAGACTTTGTAAAACGTCATCAGTGTCTGAGTAGAAAGTTGACGAACCAGGGGTATGTCAAAGAACGTCTCGTTCTTTTTCTAAAAAAAAAGTTCATCGGAAGGTACCAAGACCTTGTTGATAAATATTCCGTATCAACTTCACAAATGATACATGATGGTCTTGATGTATAGATTCTGCGTACTAATGTTGTTTATCATCTTAGCAATGTGTTATATTGTTCTTTCCTTTGTCTTTGTTCTATTATTAATATTACTTTTACTGTTGGGTTTTTTTGTGTGATATCCATTTAACGTGGCTCGGTACATAAACATCCCGTCAATGTGTTTGTATTATCTTTCATTGTTTGCTTTTGTGTTTTGTATATGCGACTTTTTGTGTTTCTTTGCTTCTTATAACGTGACTCTGTACTTTAAAAGATCCCGTCAGTATGATATTGTTCTATTATATATCATTATGATATATTTCTGTTATGAATTAGAAAATACTTTGAACCACAAACGTCAAAATTATTCAATCGCGTAGTGAAATGAACTATTTGTGGATTCTTATAAATTCTATATAACTTTTGGACTATTATAAATCTCGGTCTATTTCTGAAATTAATTCTAACATACTTTGGATTTTTTAACCCTGTATGCTAATATTAACCATGTGAAATTTTAAAATTGTTTGTATATCAATGAACGACAAATACATGTGACGTATAAATTTTCTGACGTCAGATACGCTAATCAATGAATGAGTTTGATGATAGATGTTTTTGTGTTCTGTTGAATTGTTTCTTTTAAAATTGGTACATGATGATGACTGCTGTACTCATATTTTGACTATTTTATTTATTATGTCTGTGTAGTTCACGCATCATGGTAAATATAACGGAATTTGATGAGACTGTCATCAAAGTGAGAGGTTTAGCGCTATAAAACCAGGTTTAATCCACCATTTTCTACATTTGAAAATGCCTGTACCAAGTCAGGAATATGACAGTTCTTGTCCATTCGTTTTTGATGTTTTTGTCATTTGATTTTGCTGTGTCGTTATGGACTTTCCGATTGCATTTTCCTCTGAGTCAGTATTTTTGTGATTTTACTTTTTCCTAGAGACAATTTGAATTTTATGATTTGATACTATGCACGTCTTTCAACATAGGTAAAAATAAAACTATGAATACCTATTAAATATACACAAAACGTTCACAGTATTTATCAACAGATGAAGTGTTTACCGAAAAAGAAAAATATAATTGTTCAAAATATTTAAAGAAATTAAATAAAAGAACTGTTATTGGACAATTAACGATGCGAATTTAGGCATGGATGCAAATTGGGTACTCCTCATTAAAAGCATAAAAGCATAAAAAACGTAGGTTAAAAAACTGTCAAAATAGGTGCAATTTGGGTACCCTCACGTTAAACTTATTATACACTCTTGTTTTCTTTCTGTAAATCAAAACTTCACCTATGATTTATACTTAAGTACTTTGTTTCATATAAATGAATATAATACTTTTGTTTATAAATAACAAAACATAGTGGAGTTCTAACTTACCATGGTCTTTATCCTCGAATTAAAACTTCCTTAATGTCTCGTTTTATCCATTTATTTATTTGTACTTGCTTGATTTTTAATTTATAAAGGTAATTTTTTATTTGAGGTCAGACTTTAAGGATAATTACAATACCTTTAGACTTTGCGGTTGAGATATTTAATTTTATTGTCCACCTCTATTCATTCGTTACACAAATGAATATTTTCTGATCTAAATTTAAAACAACTAACAAGAAAATGCGTTGAGCGTTACAGAGATCGCATTAATTTATTTCTCTAATTTTCATGCTATTTTCACATTTACTAACCGGTGTGAGAAAAATATTTCTAATCTCTAGTGAAAAATTTGTTCTCATCAAATGAAAGTTTTATTGTGATGTTAAATTTTCTTTGTTTCTTCTGAATTTTCCTATTGTGACGTCATGAAAAAAGCGACCATGCCTGATGACGTCATATGAAAAAAACACAACTTTCTTCAAATTTTTGAAAAAGAAGGATAAAAATCATCAGAGAAACAGATTCTACCACTATAACTCGTGTATTATGATATTTCTCCACACTCGACAGTTAAATTTTAACTATTTAAAAAGCTCGGCAAAGCCTCGCGCTTCAAATATTAGAATTTAACTGTCTCGAGTGGAGATAAATAAACTCATCATAGATACCAGGACTAAATTTAGTATATACGCCAGACGCGCGTTTCGTCTACAAAAGACTCATCAGTGACGCTCGAATCAAAAAAAGTTAAAAAGGCCAAATAAAGTACGAAGTTGAAGAGCATTGAGAACCAAAATTCCTAAAAGTTTTGCCAAATAAAGCTAAGGTGATCTATGCCTGAGGTAGAAAAGCCTTAGTAAATCAAAAAAATTCAAAAATTTGTAAACAGTAAATTTATAAATATAACCATATCAATGACAATTCATGTCAGCACAAAGAGTGCTGACTACTGGGCTTGTGTTACCCTCGTGGAAATAAATCTCCACCAGTAGTGACATCGACCCAGTGGTTGTAAATAAACTCATCATAGATACCAGGACTAAATTTATTATATACGCCAGACGCGCGTTTCGTCTACAAAAGACTCATCAGTGACGCTCGAATCAAAAAAAGTTAAAAAGGCCAAATAAAGTACGAAGTTGAAGAGCATTGAGAACCAAAATTCCTAAAAGTTTTGCCAAATACAGCTAAGGTGATCTATGCCTGAGATAGACTTAGTAATTCAAAAAATTCAAAAATTTGTAAACAGTAAATTTATAAATATAACTATATCAATGACAATTCATGTCAGTACAAAAAGTATATCGTAACACACTTGTTGCAGTTGTGGAATATATAATTGTACATTTCAATAAAAGAACAAAAACCATATCGTATCAATGCCAACATGTAATATAATTCCATGAGTATCAAGCATACATAATTTCCGGTACTACTAGGAAGAAAAGAGAGAGGTAAAGCTAACCCAAACAACTTACATATTCTAATAACAAAATCTTTTAAATTTTTTAACAAATGTCCCAGTAATCAACAGATCTATACAAATTCTTTATATAAACTCAACGTAACCAATAGTGAAAATACATTTGAAAAACACCAAGTGAGGTAAAGACCCCTAAATGAAATAACGGAAAGTAAAGGAATATATTTATTTTTTTCCTCATTTCATTCGCACTAAATTAGATATATGCTGATCTTAACAATAAGAAACAACAAACAAACGTTCGTTACAAATATCGCAATAGACATATTAGAGCTTAAAGTTTATGTCAGTAAAGAGAGAAATGTTCAACAGATCAAAGCTTAATCTGAATAATCCAGTCGATATATTATATATAAAAAAAGAAGATGTGGTATGATACCAAAAGAGACAACTCTCCACAAATGACCAAATTGACACAGAAATTAACAACTAAATGTCTGCTTTCCAGAATATGTGTGAGAAAAATTCATATATATACTAGAAAACATGGATAAGCGTTGCCGGAAATCATAATTGCCAGTTTATGGAATAAGAATTAGCTTCCAAAACTGAAAAGAAGATGTTTTGTTGTGATGTCATCCCAAAAACAATGCAACAGGAGCGATGGATGTTGATATAAAAAAAGTTCTAAATACACTATGTACGGAATTTTCCAAAATATAAGTCATTTTTTTTATTGGTTATTGTCGATCTACCATTTGTAACTATGACAGAAAGAACTTGTATTTATTCTGTTCTTCCCAGGGACAACCGAAGCATGCAGCATTATGAAAATAACATCCGAAAAAGAAAAAAATGGGCTTCTGAAGCATAATATATATAACAATTATATAAATATGTGCGTGTATACGTGAATATTTAAAAGTAAAACCACACTATAGACAATAGCTGTTCCGTCATTGTGCCGGATGTTTATGATAGTTCCATACACATAAATACAAGTATTGAGATGCTCATAATAACTAAATTTGCAATCTCCGTGTCAATATCTATCTTCCCGTACCTTTCTTTCCGTACAATGTGAACAATTTAAAGAGAAATTAAACAATTTCGAGGCAAGGTTCACTCAATTCGTCATTTTGACGTGCATTTTTACTTATTTTTCCATTAATATAGAACGGTTGTAGAAAATATTGCATATCACAATAGAAAATAGTTGTATGTGTATTTATATTCTTCGATATCATAAAAAAAAATAAGAAAATAAGGAGAAACCTAGCTTTCTTCTGTCTATTAATGTTCCGTCATTGTGCCGGATGTTAGATACCATCGAGTCCGAACAAATTTTGCCGGTGTGGTTTAGACACAGTGAACTTCTACACCTGTAACTGTACACTAAAAATGATTTGTATAATCATCCTGTTGATCAAAAGTATAGGTGGAACAATCCAACATTTCTCAAGTGCCCAAATGTAAGCGAAAGCGTCAACTTTGCTAGTGCATGGCGTCCAGGATAAAAAAAAAAGAATTTTCCTATTTTCTTTTTGCTACCAGCAAATAGATAGCAGCTAAAAGGACCCATATTCTTTCAAAATATCTGAATATATACTGAAGACATGCCAAAATCTTATTTAAAAAATCAGCGGTATCATTTTTAAATATTGGCACCAATTCAACTTATAAGTCAATATTAAAAAAAGTTTTAAATATAGAAAACGCCAAGCACTGAACCGGTGACTTCACACTGCCAACATCAGCAATTGTAATGACATTTTAAATGTCTGAATATAGTTTTACAGATTTATTTTCTAAAGTTTTGAACTCATTGTTTTAGGTTACATATCTACAGCATTCATCTCTAAATGTAGAGCGTTGTGCTTTAACAAAATCATTTCGCATACAATAAAATATTTTGCTTGACTCATCGAGTATAAATACCTTGTTCAGGCATGGTAAATAATTTGCTCTGGTAGTCTAAACCAAGAAAAATAACTAAGTGACAAACTATCAATATATGGAGCCAAAATGAAGCTCATCTATATCTTCAGAAGAGAGTCTATTTTGTTAGTCCCAAAAAAAAACCTTGATGGCGATAAGCATGGAGAACTGTCTAGTCAGAAAATGATATTAGGACCATAGGCTCTCAGGAATGCTCATTTCACAAACACCGAAGAAAGAATCCAAATAGGTCGAGAATGAAGGTTCGAAAACCTTCATGACAAGAGGATATTCAGAAGTTATTTAAAATGACGATTTTAGTAAAATCGTAAAACTGTTCAGGAATAAATCAATGCATTGAATAGCATTATGCATTCAACAGTTAAAATATGTTAAATTTCTATTTATGTGTACTTACTACTTGAGTTTACAAACTACTCTAAATTAATATACATGATACCTTACCTTGGTTTCTTTTATAGAAAATATGCTTGTGACTTACATCTATTATCGCATCACTTCTGTATATCATAGAACTGACAATATTATAACTGAAGCAGTTAAATATTTTGCCTTTATTATATATATATATATGTCACATTCAGGTGTGAACTCCTATGATCTACTAGGGGTAAGGAATACTAAAAGGTAAAAGAAAGATTCATTGATCCACTAAAGTATGTGTATTAACTCATTGCAATATTAATTCTCTGAGGTGATCAAGGATATTTAATGGAATGTTTCCGCTTTATATCAACGTGTAACAAATAGACGAATTAATATGCAAATCCTTTGAATATTTTTATAAATCATAACATGTAAGGAGTACGTCCTTTGTTTCTTATTGACAAAGTATTATAAAAGAAATTCAATATAAAAAAAAACCACGAAGGTTGGTTTAAATCTTTGACATAAATTGATAATTAATATGTACACTTCAATCCTAATAGACAACTTTCGAGTTCGATGCATTTCCGTCAAAAACTTAGTTTTAGTGAACATCATTCGTGCGTTTAGTGGCATCGTCACTCCCGTGCCAATGTTGAGCAAGTGGTTGGAAAACTATAATGTTATATTGCGGGAATTTTTCGGCAAAAAAACCCTCATAATTGACAATCAACACTGCTGTCATTGGGGGATCGTGAATAGGTACTTACAAAACAAACTTTATTTTTAGTTTATCCTGCACAATGACGATCACTAAGACGCTTGATGAACAGTAATAGTGAAAGGGGGGCGAAAGATACCAAAGGGACAGTCAAACTCATAAATCTAAAACAAACTGACAACGCCATGGCTAAAAATGAAAAAGACAAACAAACAACAGCACACATGACACAACATATAAAACTAAAGAATAAACAACACGTACCCCACCAAAAACTAGGGGTGATCTCAGGTGCTCCGGAAGGGTAAGCAGATCCTTCTGCACATGTGGCACCCGTCGTGTTGCTTATGTGATAACAAATCCGGTAAATATTCTAATTCGGTAGGTCACATTCATGAAAGGGAAGGGGATTGTAGTTACGACGTAAGGAACATATCCGATATCATTTGTGAAACCGTTATTCCATAACGGTCAACCAACTCGTGATGGCGTGAAGGGATACAGTCGATCCCCTTTATCTGGTTAATGACGTAATAAAGGCGTGCATAATTAACGAGTTTTTCCCGGTGACAGATGAACTCTAAAGTGGTCTATTGAGAATTCAAAATGTGGTGACTGTATATAGTTATGTGATTTACAGTCACTGGCCGTATATTGCGTTAGGCAACGCTTATCTCTTCAAAATTTCGTATTGAAGTATGTAAACTTCTGCAAAGCGTCTTCAAAAGTTCTACTACAAAAATATAAATCAAAACTTGGTCAAGTCTAATTTACTGTTGTAAAATATCTACTATTTATTTATCATTACTGATATTCAACACAATAACTTATATAAAACTAACAGATAATATGTTCTATCATAGAAGTATACTTAATATTGCATATTCAATGAAACAAACGAATTGAGGTGCCAGTGTCAAAAACAGAGAAAAATACCTACTGCCTGGGTTAAAAAAAAACCTGATAATTTCACCTATCTATAATACTAAAATTACGAGGTCCAATTTGTCAGTCGTCATCACGTAAAAACGATGAATCAAAGAATTCAACTTTATATATAACTAATATAGTACAATGGTGTTGATTAAAAATTACACCACTCTAGGCCCATTTGTTTTCCACGTAATTAATATTGCCAATAATTATGAAGTTCCGGATCGAGTCCGACACTGATACCAATAGTATATTCACCTGTTACCTATTACCTTATCTGTACGTTCCGCATCAGACAGGCGCACCACTAAACAGTGTATTTAGAATTTTGCTGTATACTGTTGAGTAAAAAATATTCCATTCCAGGCCCTTTTGTTTTCCAAATTATTAATATTACCAATAATTGATAGGTTCCAGGTCGACGGGTTCAAACAAAAAGATTTTCAAAGCAGAGAAAACTGTGCACCTTATACATGTTATGATCGGCATGACTTTATCAGATGACAATACCAATACTAAAATAAGGCATACGCATAGTTATATATCAGTCACGGACCCGCGATATCACGGGTGTGTTCTAGTAAAGTCTATGATTTTAATATTACAACGGTCTTTTAAAATTTTTGTAGAACAAAACAGACTTGCATGGAAGTTATGCAAGATATAATTTAGGAATAAAGGTTGATCGACGGGCTGGAACAGCCTATAATGACATTAAGGCAGTAATTATACTCGTGCATTCATAAAGTAGACTGAAAACAAAATGTTATCACATTCGTTGAAAATATGTAATCTACTAATTGGTTGTTTGCATACAACTGCTCTCTATCCACCTTTTTAAATAAAAGATATGTAGTATGTGTACAATCTTTAATTTGCTGATATTGATTGAAATAATGCTGTGTATGTGTGTGTTTTTTGCTTCTTTGTCGTTGCAACATACATATAAACCTTAGACTAAAATACAGCCTTCTGCTTATGTGAGTATCACATCGACGTCCTATTCCTAATTAAAGCAACAAAAAGAGCGGAAAATTCAAAAAAAATGAATTTCAATGTTTGGATATCAAAGGTAGATGAAATTTTTGTTAAAGCCTGTAAGGTAAAATGTACTTATGACGCAGGGAACCTATTATTTTGTTAGGGTTTTATGTGCTTTGTATCGATCTGATGAGACATGCATTTCTAAGCTGTTTTATAATAAGATTTTATTATGTTTTACTGTTACATCACTATCCTAGGTTAAGGAGATGATTTGTCGCCAGCAAACATTTTCAACACCACCACATTCTGCATGTGTCTGTCCCAAATCAGGAGTCTGTAATTCAGTGGTTGTCGGGAGTTTCTGCATATCATATTTATTTTCCTTTAATTGCTTTGTTCATAAATCAGGCGATTATTTGCCTCGTTTATAAAATGGTTTAAATTTGTCAATTCTGGTCGTTTTATAGCCTACTATGCGGTATACGATCTATGTCATTTGGCCTCTGGTGAAAAGTCGAATCATTGGCAATCATACCGCATTTTCTAATTTCTTTACTGATCTCTTTCCAAAGAAAACACAATTCGTATCATAGTTTTTAATCAAACTATACAATAAAAACTTTTGAAACTCATTTAAATTCAAAAAACTCTTTTCTACTTATATCGCAAAACATGAGACTTTGAAATTTAAAACGTCTTTGCACTGAATGTTATGAAACTAAAACTTCAAATCCCTTTCAAAACTTCCCAAAAGATTACCCTGTTTTCCTCATCCTTTGGATAATCAATGTATGTGTCCTCGTTCATTATATATCTCATTTCGCGAGGAATATTTCTCACATCGGTGCTCGATAGCTGAACAATTATAATGCTATTTCTTCCCTGTCGTGTCACAACAATATCTTCTAGTGCCATATTAAATTCATACATACACCATTTCGACTTGAGAAAATTATTTGTTAGAATACAAACAAATTTTCGGCTGTTGTGGATAGCATTTGTTATATTTTCAGCAATGGCACTTCCTGCGATAAAATCTCTATCGTGAATACACAAGCGCAATGCTCCCTGTTTCTCGAGATATTCTATCATATGTTCTTTTGGAAACCATCTGTCCTTTTCCGCGTATGATACAAAAACATCGAATTGAAAATTGCATGCAGTCTTTACACGATCGCCTCCGTAGGCTCCCTTGAAGATGTAATACCAATAACGTAATTTCCATCGATATCGGTAAATTATCATAGAAGAAATAACAGCCAGAAAGACAATTATTCCAATCGCCGCCGATACAATCACTCCAACATAGGAATTACAATCTTTTATCAAATGAATATTTGCCTCTGGTATATCAAAATATTGATTTAAGTACGTGCACGAATAAGAATCAAAGCCCTTAAAATGCTTCTGGTGCAACTGAAGCCATTTTAGAAAATATATTGAATTGCATGAACACTCAAAGGGATTATTTGACATATCGATGGTGGTATTCACGTGAAAGGCTTTTTCAAGCAGATTCATACCGTCACTAGACAAATACAATATCTGATTCCAACTGATATCTAGAAATTGTAGGTCTTTCATATGGTACAGGGAAATATTCCAGTCCGTAAGTAAATTATGATCCATCAAAATAGTGTTCAGTTTTGATGACCTTATTAGAAAATTCCGGAATAAAATGGATAGGCGATTTGAAGACATGTTGAGAAACATCAAATTCGTTTGATTTTCAAAAATAAAAGCGGAATCGTCTGTATTAAAAATGTTGGAATTACCTAGAAGATTATTATCGATTTCTAAATGTTTAAGACCTGTAAGGGAACCAAATACATAATTGGATATATCAACAGCTCTGTTACTGGACAAATCAAAGTATTGGAGATTGGTTAAGTTACATATTGGGCCTGTAAATGAATATATTTGGTTGTTTCTCAATGATATTTTCCTCACAGAAGATGTACTAAAATAAATAGGAGGAATATGTTCTCCTACCTTTGCACTTTCTATTATTATTGTTTCTGTATTTACTGGAATAAGGGCAAGTTCAAAAACAGTGCCGTCGTAAGGAATACACGATGTAATCAATGGAAAATTGTCAAATTTATTAGATGCCTGCCAAAGGTGTTGATGGAGATGATTGTTAAGAAAGGATGATTCGCCGACATACGGTGGAACTCTGTCACAGATGCAATGTGTTGTTTCGTGAGATGTTTCACTGCAAAGCCAGGCGTTATTTGACTGCGAAAACTGGTGTTTATTTTGAAAACTCAAGTCAACAGTTATGATTCCCGTCAAGCCAGCAATATAAAAGTATGCGTATCTATTTATAACCCATCGATTATCTTTAGCGCTGAAATAATTCAAAGACATTGGTAAATGAAGTGGCACAAAATAATCAGTTTCTTCTAAATTATTTCCATCGAGGTATAGTTCTTCAAGCTTTGTATAGCTCAAAGGTTTAATATCCTCAACAAATAACACGGTACTTACTGATCTTTCGCATTCCAAATAATTGGCTTTTAGTATACGGATTGATGTTTTTGGAAGGTCATTTGTAACATTTCTAAATCCACACATTCGAAGTTTCCGGTGATATGATATATCTAAATACTGCAACTTTTGAAGTTTTTGAAGAGACCCTTTTTCAAAATTTGTAAGTGCAAAATCGGTTATGTTGCGCCATTCTAATGTAGCTGATATGTCAAGGTGTTCAAGATTGGGGAAATTGTTAAAGTATTCTTTATTTATGATCCTCTGAACAGCAATTCCAGTTATTTTTAACAATGTGAGATTTTTCAGAGTAGAAAATCCTTTGCCAAACGTTACATTTTGAACTCCGTCGATAAAAAGACTTTGAAGAGAGGAAAGTTCTTGAAATACTTTATCTGGACAATAATAACTTCTGTTTTCATTTGAATTGTTTGAAACATCTAAATATTGTAAATATTTCAAATTTTGAAACACGCCTGTGTAATACGTATCATCATCTAATGATAAGAAATTGCTGGATAAATTTAAGCTGATAATATTGTGTACATTAGAAAATGGAACCAATTCGTGATTCCTAAATTTAGAAATTTTATTTTTTGTTAAATCTAGATGTCTCAGCGTTGTCGGTAGATAACCCTCGTCTGGGAGATAGATGATCAAGTTAAAACTTAGATTTACTGACACGACGCCTTCTTGGAAATGTGGAGATTGTGTTAATCCTAAGGCAGAGCAGTCGGCTAAGATTCCTTCATTTGAATCTAAACATTTGCATCTTCGATTTGAAGAGCATCCATTATTGAAGCTTTTATTATTTTTACTTATATTGAAAGCTAACGATGGTTCAACTAGTGTGGTATCAGAAATGCACAAAACAAACATTGTCCCACAATGCAATGCAATGAAAGGAATAAGGCGACTCCAATACTTCATCTGAAATAAAGTAAAAGGATTAATTTAGCACAAGGTAGAACCTTCTTGTCAAACAAAGCTTTGTTCATTAACATTAAATTTTATCAAATACTAGATATTGTTCCTTATGCAACCACACAGCGTCAACAACAAAACATTCTCAATTTTATTGTGCAAACGAATGTTGTTATATTTACAATCAGTTTTTTGAAAGATCCTTTACCCTCAACGAAAACTTAGCAATGCTATGTATTCATTTATTTTCGTGGGTACCAATTTTTATAGAATAAGAAACAATTTTTTCATGGATACCAGTTTAAAAAAAACCTTCGTGGAACATTCAAATTCGTTTTTCTCATTAACCCATGAATCTATACTATTAAACGAGAAGACCTCATTTTGTGTGTCGCTTCTCTTCCTTCCACAATAAATAAATCATCATGCCTATGTGTCCTTTAGGTTACATGTATAGTCACATTGGTCATCCATTCTTATGCTTATTCAGATTGAGTTATTTTGGGAAAAATACGACAAAAAGATGTCCGGATATTGTTTCCGACATCAGACTGACTTTAAGTTATACATAAGATTTCCGGTTTTAGTGCATGTCATTTAGAACCAATCGTATATTAGATAACAAAAATGAAAAATAAATAAGCCAACGAAAGCGTTCTCCATATCATGGTTTTTAGATCGCAAGAACATGTTAGTAGGGCTCTCAAAAGAAAAAAACCACTGATGGATTGTCCCAGAAGCATATTTTATTAGAATAATAATGGTCTATAAGCAGTTACATTTATTTCATGTTTGAAGCGGTGAAATTTTTTAATTTAATTTGACTTTTACAACAAAAAAAGCATTGTAGCAAAGGGGAAGAATAATTTGGTCTGAGGCCATGCAGAAACACGAAAATGATTGACTTTAACAGAAAGGAAACGAATAATTACGCACTTTGAAAAAAGGGAGAGGGCTTTTGATACCTTTTATGACTGAATTCTCCAGACATAATATCTTTTTATAAAAATGTATCCCACAACAGTATACAAGCTGTATATGCCCGCGATTTCGCGGGTGTGTTCTAGTAATATTGAATCCACAGTGTCGATTTGAATGCATACGCAATTTGGTTTTTTACTGGTTCATTTTTTCATTAAAAAACGTATTCGATACCTCTTTTTAACGATTGGAAATAAACTAAATGGATTGCATTCGTCAAAAGCGCTTTTCTGGATTTATGTTCATTAAGAACGACAAAAAATTAATACTTGAAAGCAAAGGATTCCTAAGTATTATGTAACATTAAGAGCTATATGACAAAAGAACCAAAAGGACATAAACCAATAGCCAAATTCGTCTTCGGTCATCTTTGACTGTGAGAATTGGAACCTGAGTTTCTTAGTCTCATTTCTTAACTTATGGACGAAGAATTTTTTAAAACGCATGTTTTATAGAAACCTCAGTATCTCCCTTGGGGAAAAGCAGTTTACCAACAGTGGTATCGACATAGAGCTAGTAAATTTTTTAAGGATTTTACTTTTTAAAAACGTTATGCGTCCGTAAAGTTTAACATCATTTACCTTCACCAGGAACAATTAATCATTCAAAAGGAGCTATATAACTAAAAAGAAAAAAAAAACAAAAGAAAGCCAAATATTGTAAGGACCCAATTTGCGTGCAAAAATCAAATTAATAACAAAAAGATTGAGATTTTTCAGAATATTTCGTGTTACATTTTCAACTAGAAACATTAATTTTCTTCATGTAATTTTTTTATATGAATTTGCTTTTTCTTGGTTTTTATTTTCAATTTGTTCCCGCTCCAAAGATCTGATGGAAAAGAACGTGATGTTTCTATTCTAAATGAAATTTTATTTTATGTTGCAGAATACTTTTACAAACAGGGCTTAAACGTTATAAATGAAAACAACGCTCTATAATAGAGTAGGTTCAGTAAGACCCCTTTTTGGCCCCAAAATATAGCAGTTTTACAAAATTGTTAAAATGTAAACCTTTAGTTATTTAATGGACAGTAGAATGCTTCTGCTACATAAATATGGGCTGTTTTTGACAATACAATGCACATATATCCGGTACTAGCACCATTAAGTCATGCTAAATTACTGAAATCCTCATAATTCTAGCATTTTAGTTAAATTTTAGACGGTTTTCGTGTAAAACGAAAGTGGCCGCATTCGTGTTCATCCTTAATATTGAAATGTAAGTTGTATTTTATGATAATACATAACATATATAAAGGTTGAGGATGAACACGGATGCGGCCACTTTCATTTATTTACCAAAAACCATCTGAAAAGTGACATTTTCCGGCATATTAGGTAGATTTTTCATATTTGAGCTTGAATCGGATCGTTTTTAATGACTAAATCTGTTGAAATCTTTCACATAAACTAATTAATTCAAATAAAATAGACACTTAAGTGTTTAAAAAGTGGTCAAAATGTTCCGTCAGATGAACCTGAAATTTGAGGCCAAAATCAGTCATTACCGGACCTACTCCTTTCTTCCGAATGGCTTTTCTAGATCAACCTTTATCAGGAACGATCAAACCTTAACATTTGAAAGCCAATGAATGATTAAATTCATAGTTTTAAAAGTTATAAAGAAATCTTTAGGAACTATATATATTATGACCAAAACCGACATCTAAAGAAGAACCATATCCATAAATGTCAACTTTGTCAAACAAAGTTGAAAACAAACATTTGGTTATTTTATTTTTACACTGTCTTTATAAATATTTAGTTATCGACTTCTCCAAGTTCCGATTCTACCATACTCTGCAATAAAGCGCAATCCGATTTTCCAATATGTGTATTATGTGCTATGTTTTCATGGTAGATCTAAAGATCAGGGGCCGGTTTCACGAAGCTATCCTAAGACATGTCATAAGACATATCTTAGGACATGTCTTATGATCCTCTTATGACTATCCTAGGACATATCTCAGACCTCGTCTTGAAGCTGTCTTAGGATCATCTTAGCTAAGACATCCTAAACCTGTCGCAAGTTCTTTAAATTTTCAAATATAAATATGGTCTACGGAAAAAAATCATGTAAATGTAGTATGTCTTACTATAAATTATTCTAAACGTATTGATTAATATAATGACATAATTTGCAAAATAAATATAAAAAAATAAAAGTAATTTATATATGAATTATCTTTAAACAATACATCAATATAAATATGAAATTTTCAATGCAAAATTAAGAAAAAAAGAATATAAAAAGTAAAAACACAAAAATACTGAACTCCGAGGAAAATTCAAAAAGGAAAATCAAAAATCAAAAGGCAAAATCAAAAGTCCAAACACATCAAACGAATGGATAACAACTGTCATATTCCTGACATTGTTTTGGTACAAGTGAGTTGAATTCAATTTCGACTTTATTGGTTATAAAAGGTTAAGAGATAAAATCGTGCAATTTTTATATCAATACATCGAATTTTCATTGTTGACAAATCCTGATAATCCGTCAATGTATATATCAGTCTATGGAAGAACCGATTCGATAAAAGCTTTTCTTATATCAACGAGCGATATTGTCTTATATCAACGAGTTGCATTGTGGGAAATTTCAGACGAATGTTAGCATTTGTACGAAGAAAGGCAGATTTCTCGGTATAAAGTAATGACTCTTTTCTTAAAAAAGGGTGACATTTAACATGACATACGTCTTTTGTATAATTTTCATGAGTTATTTTATGTAATAACAAGCAAGGTGTATTTAAACGAGAAAATTGAATTGTTGAATAAATGCAACATAAATGCACGATTTAGGAGATAACTGTATTGTATTTTAAGCTCCGACGGCATCAATTGGGGATTTGATGGTCGCAAATTAAGTTTACTGGCGACGCGTTAGCGGAGACAGTAAACGGGTATTTGCGACCATCAAATCCCCAATTGATGCCGTCGGAGCTTAAAATACAATATTGTTATCTCCATTCTAATGAAACTGACAGAAAACAACGTTAAAACATGTATTTAAAATCTGTCATGTGCCGTCTGCGCTTGCGCGTACGTCCCATAGCATCAATTGTCAATTGATGCCATGTAAGAAAGTGACGTTATCCAATCAAAATGAACGTTACAAACGTTGTTGCATTAGAATTATCATTGTAGATGTACACATTCTATAAATATCATGTAGCAAATTCAGTGGAATGCAAATGAGATGAATTCAATTATTTGCTACGCCAAAATCACCTATAAGTCAACGATACTGCTATATTTTAAAATATCAATGCGATATTTGTTTTATATCATAGCGATGATTTTTTAATATAAAAATTTATGAATGCGATACTTTTCTAATATAACTGCTATAGTTTTCTAATATAGAATTAATACGATGACACTTCACAATGCATGTCAAGAAAACTGCAAACATAATTCACAAACTTAGATCATGACCAGTTCAATGTTTTAGGATCATCCGAAAATGTTACTTGACCCTATTGATAGTTGAAAGTGTTAACAACCTGTTCAGTCTATTATTTTCAATCACATGGTTTAACCAACTAACTAGCATGTTTAACCCCGCCACATTATTTATGTATGTGCCTTTCCCAAGTCAGGAGCCTGTAATTCAGTGGTTGTCGTTTGGTTATGTGTTACATATTTGTTTTTCGTTCATTTTTCTTTTATATAATAAGGCCGTTATTTTCTCGTTTGAATTGTTTTACATTGTCTTATCGGGGACTTTTATAGCTGACTATGCGATATGTGATTTGCTCATTGTTGAAGGCCGTACGGCGACCTATAATTGTAAATGTCTGTGTTATTTTGGTCTCTTGTGGACAGTTGTCTCATTGGCAATCTTACCGCATCTTCTTTTTTATAATTCTATTTGAAGTGATGATGCAATGGCGGAATTTAAAAGCGGTTGCAAATACGTCTACCGACCTATTAGATTCTAATTTACTGGTCACACTGCTATAGTCTACCCACCTTGGTAATATCGAAATAGACAAAACATATCATTACTTAAAAGAAACATTCATTCAAACAATCCAATCCAATACAGCTCCAAATTACAATGAATATTCAAATGGTAAAATGAATAATCCAAACAAATTAAAATGTACAAATTCTGATGTCCCACTCTTTGAAGATAGCCTCATACTATAAAAATTGGACAACTTCAGATACAACGAAAATCAAAAATCTTGTCAAACAGAAAATAAATTTATTATTAACATAGCAAAAGATATTGAGAAGGAAGACAGTTCTTTTTGGATATCAAAGACTTTTCCCCGTTGGTAAATCGATATCTCTATGAACATAATCAGCTCGCCGCCTGGACGCTCTTTTACATCGCGATGACCGTGAGGGTATTCCGATGTATTGTTGCCACAGAGATTTGACTTTCGTTTTTGGCTAGAAACTAGTGTTGTCAACGGTTAACCGGTTAATCGGTCGAACAACCGAATACCGAATACCAAAAACGCTAACCGGTTAACCGGACTTTTTTCAATTTCGATAGATTTGATATAAATTTTTGTTGAAAATCAAATCATTAAATAGTTATGTTTTATTTAAAAATTGTCGTCGTGGTAATTAGTTTGACAGATCAATTGTCCAGTATATTGATTGTTATTGTTAATCCTAAAAACATAAAATTAATTAGAGTTCGGGGCAGGATCTTCAAGAAACATAATTAGTAAACATGTTTTTTTAACAGTAACTTTAAATCAGTAATGAGATTTAATTTTACTAATTACTTCATTATTTCGTTTTCGATCTAATATTGTGTAAACCTACATTTAAATGTGCAACCTCCGTAGTGCAAGGGTTAGTCTTTCTTTAAATTCAAAAATTGTGAAATGCAAACAAATGTGAATGTACTCAATGTATACGTGAAAGTACGAGTAACATGCTTAAAGAAAAAAGCAAACACAGTGAAGCCACAGGTCGTACAGCATGTACAATGACCTATAGTTGTTAATTTCTGTGTCATTTAGGTCTCTTGTGAAGAATTGTCTCATTGGCAATCATACCGCATCTTCTTTTTGTATAATTAATCATTTCAAATTGAAACACACCCCATTATTTTCGGAGACAACAAGAGAAAGGGAAAGAATAATCGGTTTCAGACATATGACATATTCAATTCTACGAGATTAAGATTTTTTTTTGGATTTTTTAATCTGAAGTTGGTACAAACGCTATAGTTGATACGGTGTATTTGTTTATTAAAAGTAAAACTACGCCAGGAATCCTCACAGACAAGCCTTATAATGCTAAAGGAAAAACTTCAATTCTAAAAGCGTATTTATGACTTTGATGAAAGGTTGTCAAATTGACACGCATACCACATCTTATATCTATGTGTAGGGTTCTATTGATAAGGCTATCAAATACCAACTTAAATTACCGGTTAACCGGTTAATCGGTCGAACGATTATCCGAGTAACCGGTTAGGCAAAAGTGTACGATTTGACAACACTACTAGAAACCGATCGTATAAATACGCGAACTTTTCTTAGTGCAAAATAACGATCCGTATCGCTTGTTATAAATTCATTTCTTCAACGAGTACTAAAAAAATGTTTAGAAACACAAATAAATAAGATGTAAATGTCTTTTGAAGTTAGAAATGTGTATATTCGTTCATTCGTTCATTGTGTATTAATTTACGTTTTTTGATGGAGTTAAGTCTGCCAATTGATATTCTATCGTGTGTTTTTTTTTCTATGTTGTAATGTTATGCTATTGTTTCAGAAAAAGGGAGATGGTTTGGATCTATTAAAACGTATAATCCCGCTGCAAATGTTTGCACCTGTCCAAAGTCAGGAATCTGATGTACAGTAGTTGTCTTTTGTTTATGTAATATATACGTGTTTCTCGTTTCTCGTTTTTTTTTATATAGATTAGACCGTTGGTTTTCCGGTTTGAATGGTTTTACACTAGTAATTTTGGGGCCCTTTATAGCTTGTTCGGTGTGAGCCAAGGCTCCGTGTTGAAGGCCGTACATTGACCTATAATCATGGTTTACTTTTTTTTAAATTGTTAATTGGATGGAGAGTTGTCTCATTGGCACTCACACCACATCTTCCTATATCTATATATCTTTTCTATATTCATAAATTTAGATTGTTAAGTTGGAGGACTGGAAAGCAATTATTTATAAGGGGAAATTTTAAAGATTTATAGATATAAGAAGATGGTGCATGAGTTCGAATGAGACAACTTTCCATCAAAGTAATAATTTGTTTAAAGTAAACCATTATAGATCGAAGTAGGTCCTTAAACACAGAGCCTTGGCTCACAGCGAACACCACGTTACATAGGAACAAGAACATTGCTAGTGTTATACCATTCAAACAGGAAAACCAACGGTCTAATTTGAAAAAAGAAAGTAGATTCAAAAGTACAGGTCAATCATTTTGATACTTAGCTATTTGATTATTTGATTAAGGCATTGTTTATTAAACTCTTATTTGATTAGATTTGCTTCCAAACCCAATTGAGAAAATTGTAAGATGTTACCAAAAACAATTTGAATTTAAGCAATGGTCTTAAAACTGCTTATTTACATACAATACTACTAAAAAGTAAAATTAAAAAAAATACTGAACTCCGAGGAAAATTCAAATCAGAAAGTCCGTTATCAAATGGTATAATCAAATGATGAAACACACCAAACGAATGGATAACAACTGTCATATTTCTGACTCGGTACTGGCATTTTCAAATTTTGAAAATGGTGGAGTGAACCTGGTTTTATAGCACTTCGCCTCTCACGTGTATGACAGTCTCATCAAATTCTGTCATATTTACAACGATGCGTGAACAAAACAGACATAATAGGTAAAATTGTCAAAATATGGGTACAACAGTCTAATATTAATACTAATCGGTACTAATATTGATATAACAAAAACACCGCTATGATATTTTAAAAGTATCGCATTGATATTTTAAAAGTATCGCATTGTTTATTTATGTATATAAGAAAAACACAGCACTTCAAATTTTACACTGACATAAACGTAAGCTTCTAACTAAGTTCTGCATGTATATTTAGACTCAATTGTTGTTTATATTTGAACAATAACTTTTAAAATTAGTATTTTCTTAATTTTTCGTTGCCGAAAACAACATTTTCCGCATGGAATGTCTGCATATTTACAATTGATATTAGACAATATCGCTATGTGATATAAGAAAAGTTTTTATCGATACGCTTCTTCCAAAGACTGTATATGTTTTAAGCAGGAACGGGAGAATAGATAATTAGATAATGATAAGATATTTTTTTTCAAAATTAATATAAAAATGAGTGTAATTTATATAAATAAACGTATAACTATCCTAAGACCATCATAAGACACCTCTCGCGTTGTCCTAACTTTATGACCAACTTTAAGAGATGTCCTAATTTAGGACCGCTTTGTGAAACCCACATAGGACTAAGATATGTCGTAAGACTATTCTAAGACATGTCTTAGTCCTAAGACAGCTTCGTGAAACTGGGCCCTGGCTTACCTTAATATTCCAGCCCTGAATTCAAAGTCCCTTAATCTCACTGTTTTATTCAATATTCATTTTAGAATCGACCTTCTATTTCAATTCATTTCAAATTTTAACGAATTTAGCTATTTCAGCATATATATGTTGATGATTGAATGATATTTAAACTGCTTTGAAGTTTATATAAGATGTTTAACACGATCATAATAAGTTAATTACAATAGTCAATTGTTAAAAATTGTTATCTTCTTTGCATAATCTAAGTTATTATACCGATACTATATAATAGAACACTGACGGGTTAAGAAATACAAAAGATAGCATTTAAAGAATTTTACAAAGACATATATCATATATAATAAAATTAGTATATTTCACGCTTACAATCTTGCATTCAAATACAAATGTGTTACAGAATTAAGATATTACTTTCAGTAAATCATTTCAACATACTGCTAGACTTGTCGTCTGTGTGTTGCTTTTTTACACGCACAACTACATATCTGTATATACGAATGACTGTATTAGTTGCATATGATTAGGACCGTTTGGTTTTTTTTCCGTAATTGCAAGTAATCGTACTAAACTAAAGAATTGAAAGAGTTAGATGCTTTGCATAGGCGATTGGAAAAGAAAGGCGGAAAATATTAAAAGGTTTTTTAAAATCCCATTTCGAAAACAAAATGGAATTGATTTATATTTGATTATCTCCCATTTAACAGAAAAGTCTTGAATTATGCCCATCACAATTCCAATCTAATTTAGATCTCTGATTTCGTTATTCTACATATGTAGTAATATGAAATCAGAGATCTATTTTTTATGTGATTGGTTCCAACTTCTATATAAAACATGTTTGAATGGTTTTACACTAGTAATGTTGGGGCCCTCCATAGCTTGTTGTTTGGTGTGAGCCAAGGCTCCGTGTTGAAGGCCGTACATTGACCTATAATGTTTTTCTTTTATAAATTGTTATTTGGATGAAGAGTTGTCTTATTGACACTCACACCACATCCTCATATATCTATTTTTTTTATATTTATTTTCATGATTTGTTTTGATATGAAATAACTCCAATTAAGCCGTTAGTTTTCTTAATTGAATTGTGTCACATTTTTGGCGTCGGTACCTTTTATAGCCGACTATACGATGTTGGATTTTCTAACTGTTAAAGGTCGTACGGTTTTCTATTATTGATTACATCCACTTCATTTGCACTTTGGTGAATTATTGTCTCGTTGTCATGATCCACATCTTTTTTTCTGTCGTTGGTTGGTCTCTTTCATGTTTGTTTTCGATTATTGTTATGTCACAAATCTTCCTGTTGCTTGTTCGTTTGAATTCGTTCACATTTGTCATGGTAGGGTCATTCGATAACTTACTTTTCGGTGTTGGTTTTGTACATCGTTGAAGGCCGAATGGTAACCTATATTTGCTTAAGCCCGCTTCAATTGGAAACTTTTTGGCATATGCTTTGTTTGAAATCAAACCACACCTCCTTATAATATACTAATAGGTAAATTAACAGTCAACTCGTCAAAAAATACAAAAAATTTTAGAGATTGAGAATATTAGTACTCTCCAATTTAATATAAAAAAGAAGATGTGGCATGATTGCCAATGAGACAACTGTCCACAAGAGACCAAAATGACACATACATTAACAACTATAGGTTACCGTACGGCCTTCAACAATGAGCAAAGCCCATACCGCATAGTCAGCTATAAAAGGTCCCGATATGACAATGTAAAACAATTCAAACGAGAAAACTAACGGCCTTATTTATATAAAAAATGAACGAAAAAAAAACAATAAGGTCTTTCCTCGGGAAGAGGAAAGACCTTAAAAATATGTAACACATAAACAAACGACAACCACTGAATTACAGGCTCCTGACTTGGCGGGGTTAAAAGTGTTAAGCATTTAATTTTACTTTCTACGTAGTTTTAAATTCCAAATACACGAATCACAACTATACGATCGTGTTGTATCGTATCCATGATAAAGATCTGCCCTTGTCGCGAAGTCGATCTATATCTGACACGAAGGTAATAGAGAAATGGCTTATTACTATACCAAATTAATTAAAGAATTTTTGGTTGGTATGGCAAATATTTTAAAATTTTAATGTTACTGTTGATAAATTGGCTGTTTTAATAAAGTTCAAAAGAACAAATGATAGCTTTTGTAATTTAACAACAAATCTTCACATGAATCAAGCACGAAAGATATACTGTAACCCAATAAATGACAATAAAAACAATTATATGTGATGATCTATCAACGGATCTAAATTTTAAACGGTATCATCAATCGCGTTGTAAAATGAATAAATAAAATTGAATTTTCAAGATTTTAGTTATACGGTAATATTAGTTAAAATTTCATTGATAAAATATTGTTTGTCTTGTGTTATCAAATACACATTACTCATGGTCATATTTTAACATTTTATATAAAAATAAGGAGATTTCCATGAATACTATTAATTCGCAAAATGAGTAATCATAACTATTTTTATTCTTGACCTTGTCCCTTGTATATGACCACCAGAAACAGGTGTCAGTATTTCATGACAAATTATACCTTTATCTTATCTACATTTAGTGTACTAATTTTAATTTAATTTGAATTTGATAGCCATGAAGTTGTGTATTGTTTTGTTTGCTTTATTTGGTAAGTGTAATAATTTCTTTACTATTTATGTACATATATAAATAATAATCCCTATAAAAGGTCTAAATGTTCCTCCAAATGTTGCTTGTTTATTCAATTTATTTTTTTGCTTTCGTCTGAGATGACGTCTCACATTAGATCTTTATAAAGGAGGGACAAAAGATACCAAAGGGACAGTCAAACTCATTGATCTAAGATAAACTGACAACGCCATGGCTAAAAAAGAAAAAAGACAAACAGACAAATAATACTACACGAGACACAATATAGAAAACTAAAAACTAAGCAACACGAACCCCACCAAAAACTGGGGGTGATCTCAGGTGCTCCAGAGTAGGCAGATACTGCTCCACATGTGGCACCCGTCGTGTTACTCATTATATCACCAATCCGGTAAATAGTCTTTATTCGGTAGGTCACATTTGTGAAATGGGAACGGGATTGTAGTTACGACAACGGGAACACATCCCTTTTCCATTGAACGCTAATCCTATTTATTAGAAAATAATTGTTCCATGTCCAGAAATTTTACAGCCATCATTTGAATTAATTTAGAAACGTCCTTACTGTACTATTTTGTTTGTCGTTCCTTCAAATTGTTGACTTTATTTGGTATATTTCAAAGTACATAAAAGTGATGTCTCTCTTGTTCGGAATACTAAGGATATTTGTATTATCCAATGCATAAATTACATTAGCCGTATTTGGGGAGAGGGAGTATGTGGCTTTGCTGTTTTATGCCCAACATCTACCTATGTTTATGCTTAGACTGGTTTGTTTAACTAAAAGTGAACTGTCATACATTTTACACTTTATAAAGTGTTCTTTTTGAGTAAAAGGAGTTTAATACGAAAAAACATGTCAAGTAAATTCACTTGTGCCATAAATTCATGACATTTTGTACGCGAAGTGACAGTTAAAAGGGTCAAATTAAAAAGATGAACAGCATTTCGGACCCGTAATTTATAAAAAAAAAAGTAGTCAAATACAGCAAATGTTATCTTTTCCCAAAACAGATAAAAAAAAAGAAAAGATCAAATCATAGTAATCACTTTACATGATTTTTTTCGAAGGAAAATGTTATCAATAATTAAGTTGTCTTTTTATTATTTGATCTACCACGTGAACAATCGTATTGTCCAGTCAACAGATAGAGTAGATTAGTGCTTTCTACTATAACGAATATCTGTTATGTTTCTTTATACAGCAGCGATTTATTAGATTAATATTCAATACACTTATTTGCCAATTCTAGTTTACCAATCTCCATGTAGATGTCAAATGATAAAATGAAAAATAGTATAAAAATAATATATTGTTTCATACTTTTCTAGCTGTTGGGTTGTCCGTTGATACAAGCTGCCTGAGAGCATGTCCTATGATTTATATGCCAGTATGTGGCAGTAATGGAAAGACATATTCAAACAAATGTGTGATGGGAGCAGCATCTTGTGAGTAAGTACAAGTAGAAGAAAAACACCATTGGAAGTGCGTAACCTGGTGAAAGACCAAAATTATACCACTACATACTTTTCCACACGGTCAACGGGTACGATTAGAATAAAGGGTCTCCCTGGTGTACCCAGAAACTAATTTTTTGTTTTTTTTTGCTTGCTATTTGACCATGAAATATAAATAATCATAATGTACACAGTCAATTACTCATCTGTACAAGATTGACAGAATGTCTGTTAGTATTCGCTTCCAAAAATGGTTAAAAATGTTTGATAAATCGGTCAAATGATTTATTTTCGAAGAGGTTTAATTTTCAGTTTTCTGGAACAAAGACGTACTCAAGCTGTGTTTTATGTTGTCAATTGATAGATAATCGCGAAAATAGCTGTAATAAACCCCTTGCAAAATCTTTTAATTTCATACGTACTGGTATATCTTACGTTCCAAAATTTAATAAAACGAGAACACAGAGAAGTTTATTCTAAACTCAGTGTGCAGCATACCAATAGACACAAGAGATTCACAAACACAAACAATGACTTGTGTGACAAAAATGCATACTCAAAGTTAGGAGCCTGTAGTTCAGTGGTTGGTTGTCTTAAGTTCATGTTTGTCATATTTGTATTTCGTAAATTGGTTTGCGATACATTTGGTTAATTTTCTCAATTGAATTGTTTCATATTTTCATGTCGAGGCCTTTTAAAGCTGACTATACGGTATGGATTTTTCTCAATGTTAAATGCCGTAATGCTTCCTATAATTGGTAACATGAACTTTGGTGGATAATTGTGGATAGTTATCTAATTGGCAATCATACCACATCTCCTTATCTTAATGTACGTTTGTTTATATAGATTAGACCGTTGGTTTTCCCGTTTGAATGGTTTTACATTAGTAATTTTGGGGCCCTTTATAGCTTGTTGTTCGTTGTGAGCCAAGGCTCCGTGTTGAAGGCCGTACTTTAACCTATAATGGTTTACTTTTTAAATTGTTATTTGTATGGAGAGTTGTCTCATTGGCACTCACACCACATCTTCCTATATCTATATATAATCAATTCCATGAAAATATGTTCATTATACGAAGAGTAAACTCCAAAGGAATTGTGGTACATTTTAAATTGAAACTACAGATGCTCTTCAACCTATGAATGTAACCGATATAACATAAGACAGAAAAAAAATATCTAGAAATTATAAATAAGGGTCTTGATGGGGGTCTTTTTGTACAAAAACGTTGTCTTTTGCTGTTGACATTTTTATTTGATTAAGTAAAGCATTTAAAACTTGAATGTGTTTCTATATACTTCAAAGAGGGACGAATGATACCAAAGGGACAGTCAAACTCATGAATCTAAAACAAACTGACAACGCCATGGCTAAAAATAAAAAAGACAAACAGAAAAACAATAGTACACACGACACAACATAGAAAACTAAAGAATAAACAACACGAACCCCATCAAAAACTAGGGGTGATCTCAGGTGATCTGGAAGGGTAATTGTTTAGGCCATTTGTCTCTTTTCTTTATTTTCGTCACATTATTCCCTATTCTTTTTTATTTTCATTTGTAAATTTTCTATATTATGTTAACCTATCCAAACCCTCATCAATAACATCGTTTAAAAACATAATGATTAGAACTTATATAAATTTTATAATGTGGAACTCACCGACTTCATTCATACAAATTTAGGTTTAATTATAGAATATAATGAGGATGTTTTTTTCAGGCTGAAAACAGAGTTGACTATAGTAAACAACGGTCCATGTGTTGTTGCCACGACACCTGCTCGTAAGTAAATTCTATTAATAATTGTCAGTACATACCTAAACGGAGCTTTTAATCATACCACTTTTAAACATGGCAATATTGTTACATACTTTAACATTGCATGAGAAAATGCCTGTACCAAGTTAGGAATATCACAGTTGTTATCCATGCATTCATCTTCGCTAGCCAAGGGTTACGATCCATTTCTCTCCTCTCCACCCTTAGCAGATAAGGCCAACATTTGGGATAACAATGTTGCGCCCTCTATCGGTAGATTACAGTCACGCGTATTCTGAATACATTATTCTTGACCAATGGTAGCACTTGAACTCTTCAATTTTGAGGTAAAACACTGTAGAGTCTGAATTCTACACACTTGGAAAAGCAGGAAACGAAAATGTACGTTGACATTCATGCATGTGTGCAAGAAAAATACATGGGAATTTCTATTAATCGATATAATTCAAATTGTCACCAAATATAGTCGTATGTTTAGGGGTCATTACCTTGTGTCGCCGCAATTCTATCTCAATTCACCAAGGGTGGAGAGGAGTGAAGTGGATCGTAACCCTTGGCTGGCGAAGATGCCGTGCATTCGTTTAATGTGTTTTTGATCTTTTGATTTTGAGATTTGATTAGGGTATTTCTTTTTTTTTTAATTTTCCTCGGAGTTCAGTATTGTTTTCATTTTACTTTTTACATACTATAATATTGCATTTCAAAATGCATGTTCTTTGAAAAATCAATTGGCAATGTTATAAATTGGAATTAAGTTAGATCGACGACATTTTATTATTAAAACGTTGAAAACATGAAGAGCTTACATAATAATTTATATTTCAAGAATATTTGAATTAATTTTGTCGTAACATTTGTTTTGTTGAAGCAACCCAAGCTCCAAAGGTAGACACACAATGCCTCCGAATGTGCCCATACATTTATTTTCCTATCTGCGGAAGTGATGGGAAAACATATGGCAATACTTGTGAAATGGAAGCTTCTGCTTGCATGTAAGTATACTAGTAATTTCTTAACATAAAAGCATCAATTTTATGACGCAGTATTATTTACGATGATAAATCATTTTTTCCTTTGGCTGGTATGTCTGCAATTGTAAAAAAGAAGATATTGGGTATAATTCATTAAGACAGTAAACCAACAGCACATAAAACAAAGAGTTTTGTATATTCAAAGCTCAAACTTGAAAGTCTGTTTTTCAAAATATATTTGTAAAACTTCACAGTAGTAATCCAAAATAACTTTCATTAAAAGAACTACGAGTGATTGACCATCAGAATTTCGATTCATAAATACAAGGCTTACTTATCTTAATTCTAGTTATTCAGAGAAAAATAAATTTGGTAGTCGTTTACTGACCTCAAAAGTTATGAAACCTTTTTAAATGGTGCCATAGTTTCAGCATTTACCATGATATGCCTTATATGTTTTTCATTGCAGGGCAAAGACTACATTGACAATGGTAAAACAAGGTCCATGCCAATAAACAATTTACTGATGAAGATCTTCCAATGTTTTAATGTTGTTAGAAAATCAATTTAAAACTAATAAATGCTTGTGTATTTATTGAAAAATAGGGAATTCATTAATTCATTCGCTTTACACACTCCTGTCACACACTTATCAGAACAAGAATCAAAGTTACAGATTTTGTAGTGTTGTGATTGATCATAAAGTACATGTAACAATGTGACTTTGAATACAAATGAAAAGCCAAAAATCTTGTTTGTTTTTTTTAAAGAAATAGCGCTTTTCTAGAAGAACTTAAAATGAAACATTCTTAGACAAATTAAAGTAAATAAACGCAAACGTTTAGTATAGAATTGCAACTACCAGTATTTAAAAGCAATATAATCACACTTAAAAGAAATCGTCACACGAAGAAAAATATAATAAGCTTATAATAGAAGGTCATTTTCAATGCTCAATCATATAATCTAATCAGCAGGATCATAGACAGCAAAATACGACACCAGTGAATTAAATGCAGCCCCTTGATTGCACGTCTGATCATCATGACCATAGAATGATCAAATCTGAATCAATCTTTCAACAAACATTGCGAAAGTTGTCGTAAACACGTTTATAAAATCCTATCCGAATGATATATTTTCGGAAAGTATACGTTTAATAATTTCATTATGTCTCAAAAATGGTTTTCAAAATAAACAAATATATAGGTTGTACAAAATTATTAGCTTACTGTTGACAACTATAGTTGCTTGATTTTTGTATAAAATATATTTTGATGATCTCTACTATTTTGTTCATCGTGTAGTCGGTATATCGATTATGTTACGTTTATATCTACCGGTGTACTAACTACAAAGTTTGAACAGGGCGCAGCGACCACCCTTTTTTCAGCTGTGTAAACTGTCAAATCAAGTGACCCATTTAGTGCTTGGCTTCACTTGACAGCTTTGATGTCAAACACAGTGTTGTTTAGCACCAATTACCATACATTTAATTATTTTTCTCGTATCCACTTCCATTAATTGTTCAAAATATTTTCATTATAAACTTAGGTAACATTTTCCCGAAAACTTGGTGGAAATAGTGTGCATGGATAGGGCAAACAATGAGGGTTCCGAAAAACCTCTTTTAAAGAGATAAACCGCATTATAAAATAGCAAGATTCGGTATGATTTCAAATTTGACAACAAGAGTCCAAAACGACGTGGTTAAAAGCAACTATATGTCCATACCGGTTAGTCAGCTATAAAAAGATCCAACATGATAAGATGATTCAAATAGCATAAAGAAAATATAAATAACAGTAACCAACGATAGCCACTAAATAACAGGCTTTTGGCTTCTGAAAGCCGGGACAGGATTAAACTAACTTGTTCAATATAAAAAAAATCTCTTGAATGAATAGGTAATAAATTTAAATGTGTGGCAGTATTCAACTGAAGCACAAGTCTACAACATGTTATTTTATACAAACTCTGATAAATCAATGAAAAAAGACATGGTGAATATTCATATAAAAATAACATATATTTTATAATTTTTATATTTGTTCACAGTATTCGGTTTAATTGTATACGAGAAATGCACACAAAAAAAGAAAGACAAAATTGCCCAATATTTTGGATACTCACATATTATTACGCAGTTACCTCAAAAACAGTTTGGCACAATATATTTTGAAACAAGAATTCAAACGAGAGTCGACTGTACATATGTCTTTCTTTTTAATGCAGGGTACTGGGTGCAATTTATACGAACAAAAACTGAATGTGTTTCTGCATTCAAATTATGCTAAATAAAAAAGAACACAGCTGAAACAGTTTACTGCAATTCTTTCATAATTCAGAAAATACTATGCAAACCGATGCTTGAAAGTTCTGTACATTTCATCACTATGAAACTACACATATTCCAGATTGCTTCTGCTGCATCTCTGAAACACAAAAAAGGATGAATTATAAAGGAGACCGCTGTTCTCACAATAATAGTGATTTTATTTTTTGCTGAGAATTATCAGTAACTTCCAAATGTATAAATCTACATAGTTATGTACCGGTTACCTGAAAAATATTCTTATATACATTTGTAGAACAAAATGTTTAACTAGAAAATTTATCTCAGAAAGCTGTGATTTTAAGATTAGTGAATTTCTTAAGATCACTAACAAGAAACAAGAAATTGTGTAATGAATACGTTAAATGGGAACGACCAAGAGAAACGATGACACAAAATATCCCTAAAAGCTATAAAAAAAGGTTTTACAGGTAAATTACAAACCTTCCAATTTTTTATCAATACTAGATAATGTATCATCATGCTCTGCTTTCATTTTTGTTATCATATTTTCATAGGTTTCTCTAATTTCTGAGATTGTCTGTGCATGCTTTACACTTCCATTATCAATATATTTCTCTAATATTTCAATTCTT